>NC_087218.1:68118204-68120704 GCF_015104395.2 Macrobrachium nipponense | reverse complement strand
ATCTTCACTTCATCGTCAATTAAAACTTCTGTATTCGAAAAATTGCGAACCGATACTATGAACAGCGCCTTACGCGGACTGTAGATCAAAATCATGTAACAGATTCTGAAACATCGAAATTATGTCCATTAAAGTTATATAAATGACCCCAGCGTATGAAGAAATTGACGTCAAAGTACAATCTGTTCAACTATGATACACACTACTCTCGCAAAATTAAAAAAGGCTAACAACCAATCTCAGTCATAACTAAAATGGCTTCGTAAAATGATATAATTTGCTGGACTGCATAAGTTTACTTTTGTTAGAGCAGCAGTGCCCAATCGTACGTGCTTAGCTGACAAGTTTTATGAAGGAAAATGGTGAAGGAGAACAAGATGTCTATATGAGGACAACACAACAAATCTAAGGAGAAATCAACTCGTAGTTATGGGTACCTGGTTAACAATGACCAAACAGAATGAAAGTTTTTTTTTATTTTTTTTTATTTTTACCTTAAAGCCAAATTAAGCGAAGCAATGAGTCTGCAATTATTTATTCTTTTATTGCACATATAGATACATCTTTCAATCTCATGGAAATTGTATCAAGTTACGGTCAGGCAAGAAAAATTAAGCTAGCGTAACTGGTAACAGCCGTGCCTCCTAGATAGTAAATTGAATAGGAGGACAATGGCTATGCATGATCACGTAACTCACTAGCCATCCTCCAATCCTAAGTATGTCTAAATTATTGAAATTTACTAGGCAATCTTGTTTGTGACTGTCTTCATTTCAGAGCTTCACAATTAAGTTTTTTTTTTTTCTTAAATACTACAGATATTCCAACCACTGACTCAAGTCCTTGCTATGTTAGGGTTCAAATAAGCTTGACCTAAGTCAATTTACTTTTTCATCATATATTCCCTTCAGAGCCCATGTTGTAGTCACATACAGATAAGGCCCTCTTCAATAGGATTGATTTTTATATTCTCAAGTTTCATGGCCCAGCTCATGATAAAAGTGATGAATAGAACTGCCACTGGTAGTGAATTTTTGGTATGTTGTATCTGAATGGTTTCATTTGTACTGACCAGATTACTGATTATCCTACATACATGAATCATTACACATATTTTGAATTCGCTTCATCAGCAGTGCATATTTTATCAGACATATTTACTTTTTACTGTTTTTTTGTTCAATTTCTGTAATTGTTCACACATATCTAACTTTTCTACATTAAAGTAACATTGCGTTACACATTTCACAAAGACTGGCTTGGTAGAATAGGTCTGAAGTCCACCAGTTTCTTCTTGAGCTAACGGTAACGATATAAATCCACAACGGATTCACTGTAACCAATAGAAGGGACCAAGCATGATTGTCCGTCAGTGACATTAGTTTCAAATATATCAGCTGTTGGTACTTACAAACATTAAAAAAAGCAGACCATGGTCGTATACTTACCGCATTCGTACCTGCAAGTCTCTATACTCTGTTTTTTTCCATCTGTCCACCCGCCTGTGGTGTTTTGTATGGTAACACTGCGTCCCGGGCTTTAGATAGTTACGCTGTGTAAGTTTTAGGTAAATAAAAGGATATCTGGGTGTACATTTTTAACTGAAAAGTGTTTTAATAATTTACTGTATGCGAATTACACCGTTAATATTCGAAATGGGATATTATTATAATCGTTGAATGTAACTATCTAAAGCCCGTGACGCAGTGTTACCATACAAAAACACCACGGCGGATGGACAGATGAAAAAAAACCGAGTATAGTATGCCAGAGAGTTAGACTTGGTAGATGATCCAAAGCCAGTTCTCCAAGCAATTTTTCTTTGGACGATCATTTAATATCTTCTTAAAACATACTCGTTCACAATAATTTACACACACACACACACACACACACACACACACACCACACACACACACACACACACACACACATATATATATATATGATATATATATATATATATATATATATATATATATATATATATATATGTATATATAAAACGTAGTTTTGGCAGTAATCCAAGATTTCATTCGAGTAATTCGCACAATTTCCATTTAAAAAAAAACAATTGTTCAACTTTGTACTTAAACATAAGTCTTTAGCATTTATGGTCCACTTTATATTCCAAACGTAGTTTGGAATAAAAACGCGGATCTCAGGCGTCTATAAATTCCTTCATATCACTTTGTCAGTTAAATTTACTGCCGAAATCGTCTTGATATTTGGAGGCTTGTTCTATTTGAAAGTTAATTGCGCGTTTAGGTTTAGTTTATGAAAAGTTATTGGAATTTGAAATAAAATGCTGGAAAATATTACTATGTATATTAAAAAAATATTTCTAATGTTTATAATGAAAAACAGACAATTTTTGAAGGTTAAAAATTCATCAAACTTCTTAACGTTTATAATGACAACAACGTCCCGTCTTGTCAAAAGCAAGAGACAATTACGCTTCAAATAGCAAATTACTCGTATCACGGAAGCAGTTCTTTCC
>NC_087218.1:68105913-68113413 GCF_015104395.2 Macrobrachium nipponense | reverse complement strand
GAGTGTGAGCAAGTGGGTGCGTTGAAGTGAGCTGTGAGCGAAGTGGCGGTTGGCGTTGAAGTGAGCCCCCCCCTGTGAGCGGGAAGTGCGTTTGGACGTTGAAGAGCTGTGAGCGAAGTGGCGTTGGCGTTGGATTGTTTGTTTGGTGGGACGGCTTTTAAGTGGACTTTTAGAGCATTATCGTTGATGTAGTGTTTTAATGAAGTGGGGATGATGTAGGCCTTCAGTTAAGTGGTGATGACGGTAAGACCAAAAGAAGATTCTCTCTCTCTCTCTCTCTCTCTCTCTCTCTCTCTCTCTCTCTCTCTCTCTTCTTTAGGTCTTAGGTGAGTGTTTTCGCCCTTAATGAGACAGTGCTAAACTGGGTTTATGACTTAAAACATCGAAGCATCTCTCTCTCTGCTGTATTTATATATGATTATATAAATATAATAATATATATATATATATATATATATATATATATATATATATATATATATATGTATATATATATTAGTGTGTGATGTGTTGTGTGTGTGATTCTTTCGTAGGTACCTGGCAAGCCACCATTGGTCTTTTGTGAGGAATAATGATTATAACTGAAGTTAGAATATTTCTTAAATGTTTTGCTTTTATCATTTTTTATACCTCATGAAGGATCAACATATCTTTCCTTGCAAAAGATGGATTGCAACGAGTCACGTTGTCTTGAGATAGAGTGATGTGCCTCCGTGTTCCTTTTATGGAGGTTGACTATTTTGAAGAATAAATCCTTTCCAACGTATACGACCATGGTCCTTAGAAAAGAGGATACTATTAAGTAAAGGGTATAGAAAAACCAGGCATGCTAGAGAATAGAGAGATAAACGGGTCATTGATCTTTGGAAGTAAAATTAACGTTTATAAGACGAAAAATAGTAAAATACAATAAACAGGAATGACATGTTAAGTGTATGTGCTCACTAGAGAGCAGATAGATAGATAGATAGATAGAGGTAGAAAGATAGGTATAGTTAGATAGTTAGATAGATAGATAGATGGATAGATAGATAGATAGATGGATAGATGGATAGATAGATAGATAGATAGACAGAGTTTGGAAATTGAAATGTCATGCTCAAAGACTTCCTTAAAACCGGAGTGCTACATTATTCTGGCCCCACCCCTTCTAAATGAGTAAAAAGGGCTTTTATATATATATATATATATATATATATATATATATATATATATATATATATATATATATATATATATAGAACTAATGATCACATGAGCCTTTCTTTCTCGTAATATAATTCTGATTCACATCGGGATTGAACCTAAATATGTACTGCATACTAAGGAAAAATGTGATTCGATTAAATATCAAATCGACTTGATTTTTATCTATTTATTTATTTATTTATTTATTTTTTTTTTTTTTTTGAGAGAGAGAGAGAGAGAGAGAGAGAGAGAGAGAGAGAGAGCCTTCACAAGCAAACAACGGGGCAGAGTGAGAGATAGAGAGAGAGAGAGGGGAGGCAGACAGACAGACAGGCAAGGGAGGAGGACCTTCCACGGCTGCCTCCCTCCTCCTCCTCCACAGGCAGGCGAGCCTCGTCCGACTGGGCCTGGCCACGGCCTGCTGGTTGGCTGGGTGGCTCTTCTTGCGTCGGGGTCGGGCGGGTCTGCTTCCGCAGCCGCAGCAGCAGCAGCAGCCCGGCTGAATATTTCAGACGGTCTCAATGGCTAACGCCGTCTGAATAATTTGCCACTTGTTGGACGACGACCTCTGCGAGTTAATTCGACTCGGGTTTTGCGACCCATATTTTCCCCTACGTTGTTTTATTTTTTTTTTTTCTTTCATTGGCATTGCGGTTTGTTTTAGCTTTCTGACTGTCGTAGTTTAAATATGTTTTGCATTGATACTGCTTCAGAGTCTCTCTCTCTCTCTCTCTCTCTCTCTCTCTCTCTCTCTCTCTCTCTCTCTCCTGTCGACCTGGTTTTGGGCATGTTGAAGTTGACGAAATCTTGCAACTTGAACTAAAGATATCTTTTAAATGAATCCTCTAAACGGTTTTTAACAATGCAGTGTTTGGAAAAATTCCAGTCCCAAGTGTATATTTTAGCTCTCATATGATGAAACAGTACTCTCTCTCTCTCTCTCTCTCTCTCTCTCTCTCTCTCTCTCTCTCTCTCTCTCTCTCTCGGTCCAAAACTGCCTGTTGCCCAGTTGACAGTATCCTTAAATCAGATGGAGCTCCGGCCTTTAATCGACTGCCATTATTATTAAGTAATGCGCTGCTGTAAACTCCAGGGTTTAAAGGCTTCGTCACTAGTGACACCGAATCATTGGACTGTAATGCTGGCTTTATCTCAGGACGGTGCATTTGGGCGTACCACGTCATGACGTCTGCGTGGATGTTATTTATGTCCCAAAGATTATTTGGAAGTATAATGGGGAGAGAATTATGTGATGCCTGTAAACTATTCAGAGAATGTTAACATATAGAAACTGTAAAAGGAAATGTTAAAATGTTACATCGAGAAAGTTAACACAGAAAATGTAACAGGAATTGTTAAAGTGTTACATCGAGAAAGTTAACACACAAACTGGAAAAGGAATTGTTAAAATGTTACATCGAGAAAGTTAACACAGAAACTGTAAAAGGAAATGTTAAAATGTTTACATCGAGAAAGTTAACACAGAAACTGTAAAAGGAAATGTTAAAATGTTACATCGAGAAAGTTAACACAGAAACTGTAAAAGGAATTGTTAAAATGTTACGTCGAGAAAGTTAACACGCACAAACTGGAAAAGGAATTGTTAAAATGTTACATCGAGAACGTTAACACACAAACTGTAAAAGGAATTGTTAAAATGTTACATAGAGAAAGTTAACACACACAAACTGGGAAGGGAATTGTTAAAATGTTACAGGGAAAGTTAACACAGGATGTAAAAGGAATGGTTAAAATGTTACTTAGAGAACGTTAACACACAAGCTGTAAAAGGAATTGTTAAAATGTTACATAGAGAAAGTTAACACACAAAGACTGACATGGAGAAGGTTAACACACAAAAACTGTAAAAGGAATTGTTAAAATATTCCTATAACAAGAGAAAATTATCACCCATAGAATTGTTCAGGATACTACAGAGTTAATGATCATATGACACCTGTAAAGATAATAAATTGCATTATAGAAACTTTAGAGAGAATTATTGAAAATGTAGAAGTTGCAGGATGTGTTATTGACAGTAGCCTGTAAAGAATATTTGTAATTAGAAAGACCAGAGAGAATATTTGTAATTAGAAAAAAAAATTGTGATTTAAAAAAACGGGAAAGAATGTTTAGAATCAGAATGGGAAGCTATTTATTCGTGTTTGAGAAACTGTAAAGTGTTCTCTTTTGGAATTATACAGAGACGAGAGATAATTGTTGGAGTTACAAAGAATGTTTGGAGCTAGTGAGAGACAAAGAATGTTTGGAGCTAGTGAGAGACAAAGAATGTTTGGAGCTAGTGAGAGACAGAGAATGTTTGGAGCTAGTGAGAGACAAAGAATGTTTGGAGCTAGTGAGAGACAAAGAATGTTTGGAGCTAGTGAGAGACAGAGAATGTTTGGAGCTAGTGAGAGACACAAAGAATGTTTGGAGCTAGTGAGAGACAGAATGTTTGGAGCTAGTGAGAGACAAAAAGAATGTTTGCAGCTAGTGAGAGACAAAGAATGTTTGGAGCTAGTGAGAGACTGGAGAGAAATACTTTGAGTTAGAGAGACCCTTAGACTTTCATGAGTTGCACTTCAACAGAGATCTTTCACATTCACAATTCCCCTTTTATCTGCCGAGAGAGAGCAACCAGATTCGCTGAACAGCAGCACCAGTATGGAATAAATGTTTCTCGCTGTAGAACTTCTCAGTTCCAGAGGTCCTTTATCCCTTACACCGTTGGACTGTGGAATAGTCTCCCTTCAGAGGAGGTCGTGCAGTTGGAACTTTGAAAGTTCAAGCGAAGCTGTAGTGAATGACTATCCTTATACTATTCTCCTGGCATTTGAATACATTTTAATCGGTTTGTTAATAATTTATTATTGTTTCTTTTTAATAAGTGGGATAATTTCTTTCTTTATTTACCTCACCTCCTCTTCATTATTCGTAATGAACACCTTATTCTTTGGAAGGTTGACATTCAAGTCACTGGCCCCCGTGGGCTTGTTCCATATGAATAGGGTTCATCTTCCGAATAATAATAATAATAATAATAATAAGGAGGCAGGATGCAACCCGGAACCCCACACTATAAATACCATCCAGTCGAATTGGAGGACTGTGATAGAGCAAATAAAAAGAAAATATATAAAAAATAAATAATAATAATAATAATAATAATAATAATAATAATGATAATAATAATAAAAGTTATGGACTCATAGAATTTGACTCTATTTAAGAGAACATGAAGAGAATATACGTAAGTAGAATTGCGAAGTTGCTATAAATTGCATGACCTTGAGGTGCTGGATTACTGTTATATTTTCACAATAGCGATTTATAAGTGAACGTTTTCGATTGTTGGCTCTCTCTCTCTCTCTCTCTCTCTCTCCTCTCTCTCTCTCTCTCTCTCCTTCTCTGCTCTCTCCTCTCTCTCTCTCTCTCTCTCTCTCTCCTACATTGCCACATATGATCATGTTAGTAAGGTCAGATATCCAAGTGCATTGACAAAATAATTCATATGAATGTCGCTTAGGGCCGGATATTGGGTGTAGGCCATCACAGATTATACGTGTGTGCGTGCCTAATATGTCTACTGTTACGGGAGGGATTTCGAAGTAATATTGTGACTAACAGATATCCTTGTTTGTATATGTTGGAAATAGAGCTTGAACTTAATCCCGAATTTGTTTGTTAACCAGCGTTTTTATTTGTCTCCGCGAATTTTTTTGTGAATGATGTAATTGGTTATTAGTGTACTGTTGTGGTTGTGTGTGTGTGTGTATGTGAGAGAGAGAGAGAGAGAGAGAGAGAGAGAGAGAGAGAGAGAGAGAGAGAGAGAGATAATAGACGAAATCAGCACTTCAGTAAAATCATGTATACCGTAAGCTATATATTTCCCTTTTCATCTTTATTTAAAGTTTTTATTATGCGACTAAGGCATTTTGTATCAGCGTGCTATTCTATGGTATGTGGTTTTGGCAGCTGTTGCCAGCAAGGCAGTTCTTGACGTCGATTAAGCCTAAAGGGGAAAATCATGAAAAATTGCTGATATGGAAACGAGTAGCCCAGTGTTGAACACAACAAGTCCATTGATGTAACAAATGAAGCCGTGATTTATGTTGTCCTAGTTAAAATGAAATCGCTATTTCGTTTCTCTTATAGAAAGAGTGTATTCTCTCTCTCTCTCTCTCTCTCTCTCTCTCTCTCTCTCTCTCTCTCTCTCTCTCTCTCTCTCTCTCGTAAGGGAGGTTACCCTCATCGCACGAAAGTAAGTTCTGGTTTCTTCATCTATATTGGTTATGTTGTTTGAGATTAAGCTGGCCTTATGCCAGCACGGGCTCTTGCTCCTGTAGCAGCTCGTAGATGTATTGGTTAGTAACGGAAATCGTCTTCGAAATTATTGTTGCTAATGGTTTATACGTTTTATTTTTTTGTCTTTTATTTCGTTGGGGTGATGTTCGAGAGAGAGAGAGAGATAATGGTTTATACGTTTTATCTTTTTGTCTTTTATTTCATTGGGGTGATGTTCGAGAGAGAGAGAGAGAGAGAGAGAGAGAGAGAGGACAGGAGACCGAGAGAGAGAGAGAGAGGAGAGAGAGAGAGAGAGGAGAGAGAATGCAGAACAGGAGAGACTGAAATAGAAAATGAACCTGTGTAGGAAAAGCAACTTCGTTCTACGTACACTTGGTTTAGTTCATGAAACTCCAGGTAGAAAATTTCATAAAACCACCGTCGGTGGATAAAGAGAAAAGGCAAATCACACTGCGGAGCTTGTTCCAATCAGAGAGTGTAGTTATGCAGTCTGCAATTACCTGCTACAGTAAATGCTCGCAAATGCAACATGCGTATGTCGAAATCAATACTCTACCTTGGTCATTGTTGCATGTCGCAGAAGCTTATTACTACATTTGCTCTCTTGGGGTACGATCGCTGTGCACATATTAAGGCAGGTGAGAGAGAGAGAGAGAGAGAGAGAGAGAGAGAGAGAGAGAGAGAGAGAGATAGGGGAGCTATTGTAAATTATCTGGGGTTATAACTAAGTCACCGACGCTGAAGAGAGAGAGAGAGAGAGAGAGAGAGAGGAGAGAGAGAGAGAGAGAGAGAGAGAGAGAGAGAGCGTTGTGGTGGGGAGACCTGCGATTTGAGGGAAAACAAAGAGATTGTGAATTGAGTGAGATGGAAACGCTTGCAAAAAAGAGCTAGTGAGAAAAAAAAAAGTTTGTGACAGAGAGAGAGAGAAGAGAGAGAGAGAGAGAGAGAGAGAGATAAGATTTCGAACTTACTCTTGTGATTTATGTATTTGCCATGAGCTTGGATTTCTGTTCCATGTATTAGGTTTTAGACTTTTTTCCTATATAATACTTCTGTTCCTTTGCTAAAAAAAGAAAAAAAAAGTAGATAGGGCAAGTCCTGCCCCTAGGGACGTCAAGTACCGTCCCAGACCTTTGAACTAAGGCGTCTTCCTTCTTCGTTCCCGTAGGGGGCTAGTACCGTCAGGACACCTCACGGAATGCACTGTAGGCATTACTAAAGCTAGCTGCAACCCCTTTTACTCCTTTTACTGTACCTTCATTCATATTATATTTTTTCCATCATGCTATCCACCCTCTCCTAACGATTATTTCATGGTGCAACTGCTAGGTTTTTCTCCTGTTACACCTTTCAGACCTTTTACTCTCAATTTCATTTCCAGCGCTGAATGACCTCAAAGGTCCCAGTTCTTGGCCTTTGGCATAAATTCTGTGATACAGTACATCCCATTCATTCCCCGTACTTATATAAGCTTAGGCCACTTGAGACTGGCCATTTGGAAGACGACCACAAAGCTAAATGTGGATTTCATCATCCCAAGAGCGCCTCAGTGGCGTGGTCGATATGGTGTTGGCGTGCCACCTCGGTGGCCGCGAGTTCGGGCATTCCATTAAGGAGTGAGAGATGTGTATTTCTGGTGATAGAAGTTCAATTTCGATGTGGTTCGAAAGTCACTAAAACCGCTGGTCCCGTTGCTGAATAACCACTGGTTCAATGCAACGTAAAAGCACCATACAAACAAACAATCATTACCCCAAGGTTATAGTTGTTACGCTATATATATATATATATAATATATTATATATATATTTATATATATATATATATATTATATATATATATATCTTGCGTTTTATTCTATAGGGATATTGTTATTTTTGCATAGTTTCACGATTATGGACCATCCCGAACTGTTAACGCTCCCCCGCTGTCCAGATGGTTCCAGGCACGCAGCCAAGTCGTGTCTGACACGACTACGCACGCTTGCACGCTTATTTACAGTGGTTG
>NC_087218.1:68078413-68100913 GCF_015104395.2 Macrobrachium nipponense | reverse complement strand
GATACCGTTATGACATCTCTAAATCACTTGTTATTTGTTTGCATCACGATCCTTGATCAATTTTGGCGTTTCGTGATGCAGTGAGAAATGTTGCTGCAGTTCAGTACCGATCTCTGCCTGTTGCATGTACCGTCAAAGCGTATATACGGCTAATTCGGTAAATAAGTGGTGATCAGGCAAATCCAAAAGAACCATTCATTATACTTTCACTGCAAGGAACGGCACTGAGGAGAAACATAGCGTTTCAAGATTGAGTTTTTCACTTCGTGGTTGTCTTGTCAGTCTTGAACAGAGGCATTACTTTTTCCGTAAACCCGAGAAGAACCTCAGTACATGCCATTCGGCTCATTGCCCAGTATGTTTAAGTAATAATGATAAAAAACTTATTTACGCAAATGTCCGGAGACGCAAGTTACCAGATACAGTTACCCAAGTAGAGCACTTGCTCAACTGTGAATTTATAAGAGGAATACTAGGCGGTTAAAGTGTCTATTGTAACCAGGACGCTGTCGGGAAGATCTTGGAAAGCATGTTAGGAGTTAAAGGTAACAGTACGTTTGGTGTAATCCATAGGTACTAATGACAGTGGTGTCTGCGTAATCCATAGATAAGAAGCATAATTACAGTGCTATTTATATTAACATATTTTTCAACATATGCTCTATTTTTTTCCATTCAGACATCGTATTCATGAAATGTATTTCTGTTGCTGCAGCTTAAAGAATGAAGTCTGAAAGTAGTCATTAGGATAACTTGTTCAAAAAATAGAGTTGGTTAGATTTTAGCAGACCTATCTATCCGTTGTAAAGATTGCCAAGTTTAGGACAGTTTTTAAAAGGTTTACTCCTGTATCCGATTCATTCGCATTGCGCCAACTTTTTCTATCGAGAAGCAGATTCTTAGAAGAAGCAAAGTACAAACAAGGAACAGATTCTTAGAAGAAGCAAAGTACAAACAAGAAGCAGATTCTTAGAAGAAGCAAAGTACAAACAAGAAGCAGATTCTTAGAAGAAGCAAAGCACAAACAAGAAGCAGATTCTTAGAAGAAGCAAAGCACAAACAAGAAGCAGATTCTTAGAAGAAGCAAAGTACAAACAAGAAGCAGATTCTTAGAAGAAGCAAAGCACAAACAAGAAGCAGATTCTTAGAAGAAGCACAGTACAAACAAGGAACAGATTCTTAGAAGAAGCAAAGCACAAACGAAAAGCAGATTCTTAGAAGAAGCAAAGCACAAACGAAAAGCAGATTCTTAGAAGAAGCAAAGTACAAACAAGGAACAGATTCTTAGAAGAAGCAAAGTACAAACAAAAAGCAGATTCTTAGAAGAAGCAAAGCACCAACAAGAAGCAGATTCTTAGAAGTAGCAAAGTACAAACAAGAAGCCGATTCTTAGAAGAAGCAAAGCACAAACAAAAAGCAGATTCTTAGAAGAGGCAAAGTACAAACAAAGAGCGTTAAACTTTCAGCACTCCATAGCGAGCGTTAATGATGAGCAAGGCTTTGCAGTTATTGCAGTATTTGGCCAAACCTCCATATGGGAACAGGTCCAGCTTTGCTGAATTCCGGTTTCCCTGGAAAAATACTTGGAAAACAAAAAAGACCTGTTGATTTTTCAGGTAAGAAGCCCCGTTCCTTTTTTTTTTCTAAAGAATAATGGGAAACCCCATCTGGATCTGTACCATCTCAGCTGTGTAGATGCAATGTTTTTCATTAAGGGAGGAAAAACTATACGGATTTTGCCCATACTCTTAAGTTCTGGAATGAACTCCGATTTTTTGTTAGTACTCTGTGGTATTCTGTATTTTGTAGACTGAGCTGCCTCGTCTTCCTTTTTATTATTAAGTTTATTTCTGAGCCTTTTGTTATTGGATGTACTTAAGTAACTTGAAACTTCAAGGACCAAAAGGAAAAAAGTGAGGGTTGTAGGTAGGGGCATGGGTAGGGGCCTTCATGATGAGATTGGCCAACTTATTCGTAGTGTTTATTACCTGGCGAGAGTTTCTCGCTGGACGAGTGGTTTTCGAGCTCGGCTGCCAATCCGGTGGTCCGAGGTTCGAATCCCGGCTCGGCCAACGCGGAATCAGAGGAATGTATTTCTGGTGATAGAAATTAATTTCTCGATATAGTGTGGTTCGGATCCCACAATAAGCTGTAGGTCTCGTTGCTAGGTGACCAATTTAGTTCCTAGCCACGTAAAAATATCTAATCCTTCGGGCCAGCCCTAGGAGAGCTGTTAATCAGCTCAGTGGTCTGGTAAAACTAAGATATAGTTAACTTTTACCTGGCGAGAGCTGACTGAGGGCATCTTTACCCTTGAGTGTCGTGGTACAGAGACTCGTGATGATGACGATTGTAACCAAGTCGTTGAAACATGTTACATCACCATAAACAAAACTGACTCTCCGGCACCCATTCGTGTAGGAGCGATTGGCATTTTTGTCTCATTTCCAAGACATGACGTTGATGGTGAGGGATAATATTCGGGGTCTGAATACACGCATCTCAAATAATTAGGTTGTCGAAAATAGTAATTTTATATTATATTTTAGTCCCTTTTTATATTGTAATTTAGATGTGAATATACCATCTTAAGACGATAGTAAAGAGATACTTAGGCAACTTTAGTTTTTTTAATAGCCACTGTGACTTCATAATTTCTGGCTTTCTTGATATTTTTAAGAAAATTTTTTTAAACCTTGACTTCGAGGACAAAAACAATGAAAAAATTCTATTCCTTCACGCAGTTGGAACCCACACACAGTAGAAGATTGAGGTCACCGCTACCCCACCAGTCTGAGCCACATCATATATTTCTCAGTCAGATACAAGGAACACACACACACACACACACACACACACACACACACACACACACACACACACACACACAGAGTATATAGAAAAGGTTTTTACTGTAGTAAATATAAATACACGTTACGCAGCTGTCCGTATGCATCTGACGTCCGTTGACCTGTGATCGTCATCCAGTATCCTTGTCGAGTATAGTGTGACCTCCTTGTCGAGTATAGTGTGACCTCCTTTACGCACCATGGCGCCGTTTGTACCTTAATGTCAGGATCTCTCGAAGAGCCCTTATTTCCTAGGTGTTGCGTAATCGTCGTTGAGTTTTCCGTGGGCGTTACAGAGACGCTCATGCAGGGCAGACGCGGTCGCGCAAGTTCTTTAAAAAATGAAATAAAAAGATAAATAAAATCAAATAAATAAATAAATTCCAAATTGTAAGGCAGAGATTTTGAAATAAAGAATACATTTATTTACAGACTGTTTTTGTAAGTTGTCTTGCGGGAACATTTGAGAAATCCACGGCTGTTAACAATATGCTATTATGTTGTGCATTTTTATTACCTCCAGTATTTTTTCTACTATAACTTCATTTTCTATAGTTACAAATATATATATATATATATATATATATATATATATATATATATATATATATATATATCTACATCAGAGGGTTTTTTTATATATATAATATATATATATATATATATATATATATATATAGATATATATATTATTAAATATTAATATATACACACACACACACACACACACAATCACACACACAAAAAACAATTGTAAAAATCCACGGATGTACGTGTGTCTCGTGAATGTGTATTTTAAGAGGGAAGAGCTCTTGAGGTCCAAAGGGTATATACCCTCTGTGTGATGCCCTTAGACTTAGATCGTTTGCAATTAGGATATTTCTGAAGTGATTTCACTTTGTAAGAGAGAGAGAGAGAGAGAGAGACCTACCGCGCACAATATCTTTACCGTATCAGACTACAGTGTTTATCCAACTGGAGCCATATATGATTGTCCTTTTGTTTACAATGAGAGAGAGAGAGAGAGAGAGAGAGAGAGAGAGAGAGAGGAGAGAGACCCTCCGGGTAGATAATAATGATAGAGAGAAGAGCTGAGAAGTAGGGGGTCCCCCCCCTCTTCCCCCGGGGGTATGAGAGAGAACGGGGTCGGGGGAGATGAGAGGAATTGTGATGAGGACGTCTTAGGGAAAGTTGTGAGGATGAGGAGGCTGTGGGTGATCGCAGGAAATGTAATAAAGCTCGTTGGAGAAGAGAGAGAGAGAGAGAGAGAGAGAGAGAGAGAGAGAGAGAGAGAGAGAGAGAGAGAGAGAGAGAAGGCTGAAAGGATGGAGAGAGGGTCTGTAAGGTTAGTTAGAAGAGGGGAAATTGACTGAAAATGGAGTCTAGAAGGAAGAGGTTTAGAAGGATTGGAGAAAATGAGGAAGTACGAACAGGGAATTGGCAGTGGATTAAGGGAACCAAGAAGAATGAGAGAGTGATTAGGATATAAAGCAGTGGTGGTTTAGAAAGAGCATTCATGTGACAGGGACTGAAATAGTGGAGAGTAAGATGACGGGAGTAATAGGAGAAATGGAGTAAGCAGCAGAAAGCTGGAAAGTGTAAGTGGTAAGGAAGATGCAAGAGTGGGTACGTTCAAAATAGAAAAACCATCTAATAATATGTATTGGAAAGGCGAGGAAATTGACGGAATGAAGAGCGATAAGAAACTCGGGTACATTAAGAGTGTACAGTGCATTTTTGCTAGTTTTCAAATTTCCCATCACGCCTTGTGATTCATTTGCCGACAGTTCCACGTTAAAAATCCGGCGGCGATACTTTTGAAACTGTATAATATAATCAAATATGGATGAGCCAGTAACCAGCTTTGTGAGAGATGATTCCACAAATTTTCATATTCGCTCTCGCTCCCTCTTATTGCTATTTTAATTCTTAACCTCTGACCGTATTTAACATTTTATTTTATTTTCTATGTTCTTGAAAAAAACAAATCGTGTTTGAGTGGCGCACGCAACTATTTTTTCCTATGAAATTTTTAGAAATGTTCTAGGTTGTAAGTGATGTTTCTTTATAGTTCTTAGTTCTCACTTATAAGCTATTCATGGTATCTATTTTTTCTTCGATATATATATATATATATTATATATATATATCTATATATGTATATATTACACATGATATATGCATACACACACACACACACACACACACACTATATATATAATATATATATATATATAATATATATATATATATATATATATATATATATATATATATATTTGTATATATATATATATATATATATATATATATTATGTATATATATATATATATATATATATATATATATTATATATATATATATAGAGAGAGAGAGAGAGAGAGAGAGGAGAGAGAGAGAGAGAGAGAGAGAGAGAGAGAGAGAGAGATAAATATTGATTTCTTTTTCTTCCTGCTGTCGATCTTTTATTGTCCATGCAGGAAAAGTGATATTGATCTGTGGTCAACTATTGGTTGTCGTCGATGGGGAGGGAGTGTTTGATTTCCTACTCAAGGGGCCCCGGTGGGAAAATGTGCAGTTCAGTGAGATTATATACTATACTATATGTACCATATATATATACGTATGAAATATGTATGTATGTATGTAGGTATGTATGTGTCAATATAGTCCACAGGAGAAGAGAGAATAAAACATTCTAATAGCTCGATTATTTCGCCTTCCACCAGGCCTCTTCAAGAGTAAGTTAAAATTAGGTTGTTTAGATGATAACAAATGGTCAAGAATTAGAGGTTCAAAAACGGTAAAAATGAGAACTATTTTGTGAGTTGCTGTTCTTTTTTATTTCTTTTCCAGTGAGAAAACAAGGTTTTTTCGATTTTTATGTATGTGTACTTATTCTGTTGAGTTATAATAAAGCTCTTTGAAGAGGCCTGGTGGAAGGGGAAATTATCGAGCTATTAGGATGTTTCATTCTCTCTCCTGTGATTATGACACGTGTATATATATATATGTATATATATATATATATATATATATATATATGTATATATATATATATATATATATATATATTATAATATATATATATATATATATATATATATATAATATATATATATATATATATATATATATATAGATAATCGTTATCGATAAAGACCGATCAAAATCACATTTTCAGTGATATATGCGTTTATAGACCGTAAAAAAGTGTAACAAAAAAAAAAAAAAAAAAAAAAAAAACAAAAAAAAAAAAAAAAAAAGGAGCTTGCCTCCTTAACTGACGTAAATTTGAGTTTTGCGAGAGAAAGAGAAAACAGTGAGGGGAAGGGAAGACGGAGAGTTCCTCTTTTACATAGAAAAACTCATTGTTATTCTGTGGTGAAATGAAATCACTTGAGGTAAATCCGTAACTCGCCTTTTATAGTTAGGAGCGCGGTCCTTAAACTGACATAAAAATTTTCTTCTTTTCTCTGCATCTTTTTTTCTTCTCTCTCTTGACCATCCCTTCTTACCTCTTCTTGCTCCTTCGCATTGGAGAAAATCGCCGGAGATAGAGGCTATTCCTATAACCTTTCCTTATTTAGTAGACATGTTTACCGTGTTCTGAGACCTTACTATTACCCCCTTTCGCTCCCATTTCCTTTAGGGAAGAGTTTGTTGTGTCGATCGTTCCACCTGCCTTCCTTCGTAAAACAAAGTTTGCCTTAAGATTTATTGTTCGACGAGGATTCTTTCAGATGACCGCAAGCAAATTTATGGCAGGTCCGGTATATAGGGAGATTTGTGTTACATAGGAAATCTGCTTTTGGTAATCCTTGCAGCCCTCTCCCCTTTCCGTTATGTAATCACCAACTAATCTCCCCTGAATCTCCTGGGTTTTGAATTTAGGATTAATGACACCTGTTTTGCATTAGCCTCAGATTCATTTAGTCTTGATGGATGAAGTCCGAATCTGTATTTTGGTGGTGGAGTAAATTTTTTCCTGACATAAGTTTGCTTCCCAGTATTCTAAAGAAGACGGCTGAAGGAAAGCAGAGGGAAGAGGTGAAGAAGTGAATGTACATGATAGTAGGCAATAAATGCTAATCAGCCAACAGGGGAATTAAATACGAATAAGCGTAAAGCGAGAACCAAGTCAGTGAATGTAACAGAAAGTAGGATTGGTTATTACATGTCAGCCTCCATCTTAAAAGTAATCTGTCAGTATTGTTGGTGTTGCATTGACATTATAGCAGGATTTTAGTGAACTGATATGGATCTCATTGTACATTGGTTACCGGAGATTTTGCATCGGTGCGGTGTGAGACTAGCATCAGCAGCGACCATTGCTGTTGCCACGCCATTCAAAGGATTTTGAATTTCCTGTTCCTTATTTGGTCCTTCTAGAGTAATCAAACCTCTTTAGTTTTCTGGCGAATATGTTTTGATGGTAAAAGTGATTTCGGTCACTTTTACCAGTAACATTTAACTTTTAAATTTTATCTAGGCATATTTATATTTGTTGAGTTTTGACTTCAACTCTCCCCCCCCCCCCCCTTCCCTCTTCCTTGTTTGTTTAATGTTCATTACGGCGAGCTAGCAACATCCTCCTCATGAAAACAAACCTAGCACCGTGCAACATACGAAAGTCTGGTTTAAGAAGCTAAGGGTCATAATGAGACCTGAGACGTAAACGAGACTCACGTGAGATATTTCACGAAACAGGGATATTAAGACTCATTACCAGGTGTCTGCCTTCGCACAAAACGCCATAAAAAAAATGTCATGATGCATGTGCTGTAGGAAGCGTATAGGTCGCATGTCACCTGTCCATGAAGGTCGGTGCGGTAGGGGTCATGAAAATGCCGGGTTTATGACGAAGTACTTTTAATAAATCACTCGTTACTCTTTTTTTCTCTTTCGTTCTTTCTCTTTTCCCCGTTTCGCTCGGATAATTGTGGTCGCTGTTGTTGTGAACGTCGCCTGCCCATTTTTGTGTTCTTTGTGAAATTGCAGCTCGCATGGAGAGAGAGAGAGAGAGAGAGAGAGAGAGAGAGAGAGAGAGAGAGAGAGAGAGAGACTGTTGGGGAAGTTCTTATGCAATGAAGGTTACATGAGGGTAAAGCAAACAATGCTACATATATATATATATATATAATATATATATATATATATATGTATTTATTTTATTTATTTATATTTATATTTAGTTAATACTATTTAATTACTGTATGTATTTGTTCCGACGGGAATACAAACCTTTCTAACCTTAAAGAGACAATACGGTTTGTTAGTTAGAAGAATATACGTGATTATTAGCTGGTAATATGGGATAAAAGAGTTAATAAAAAATTATATATATAAAACCTAAATCTTGACCCAGGCAATTCGTCGTGTCCTGAGTTTCTACTGTAAATCGTTCAGTGGCTTGCGTACTCAGTAATTTTATATCTCGTTGAAAGTAACTATAAAGATTTGTCAGTGGCGTGGTTGGTTTGGTGTTTGCTTCTCACCTCGGTGGTCGCGGGTTCGACTCTCGGCCATTCCATTGAGGAGTGGAGAGATGTGTATTTCTGGTGATAGAAGTTCACTCTCGACGTGGTTCGGAAGTCACGTAAAGCCGTTGGTCCCGTTGCTGAATAACCACCGGTTCCATGCAACGTAAAAATAACAAAAATAACATACATACCAAACTATAAAAGATTTGAAAAGTTATCTAAGTTATTAGTCCATTACTCTGTGTTTCCAGCTAAGAATAACTGTTTATCCTTTTCACTATGAAGATTGCAAATGCCTCTTAGGCATGAGATTGTTGCTATGAACGAGCAATGTTGCTGTCCCTTCTTCTAGAATATGAAATATATATATAAATAGTATATATATATATTAATGATAATTAATGTAATATATAATATATATAATATACATATATGTGCCTATCTACATATATATATATTACATATATATATATATATATATATATATATATATATATATATAGTGTGTGTGTGTGTAAACTTTAGAAGAAATATTATGTTCGCAGTTTAAGTCTGCTAACCCTAATGAGAGTACCCTGTAGAGGTCTGAGTCAACCCCTTGTCAACGCCGTGACGTTAATGAGGAACTTTCGTTCGAGGCGCGTGGTTTTTGCTTATTGTTGGTTCTTATATTTTTTCTTTTTTATTTTTTTTTTTTTTTCAATTTAAGTCCACTTTTTCAGTATAGTAATTTTGATTTTAATTATTGCACTTTATTCTGGTGCTAAATTTTTATTATTAGTATTATTTATTCCTTTTTGCTATATAACTTCATAAAATATTATGGTTTCCTAAATATCTTCAGTCTAGACAAATCACGTTACCAATAGAGATTGATGCTTGGGTCTGAAGACGAAAGCTTTGCGGGTATTATAATGCATTTCAGTCTTCATGATATTAGAAGTAAATAATATTTTTATATTATTTGCATTATCTAAATACTATCCGCCGAATTGGTTATTTCTTAACCTATATTATTTGATACTCGTCATCTTCAATTCTTGATGTGTTCTCAATTAACACAGAACATTTTTATTTTTTCAAATCCTGTTGACGGTTTCTCAGTTAATTGATTTGAGACCTTTTCAGCCGACGCTTTTTATAAGTTGTCTAAGTTGAGAATTATAGACGTTGTTTTTGATTGACAAATTATATTTTTCAGTCGACAAACTCGAGACATTATTCCATTTGAGAAATTTGATACGTATCTCATCTTAGCCAGAGTCGAGACTTACTTATTGATGGATTCTTGGCGTGTTTTCAAATGACAGCAGATCCAGCTTCTCTTCCTCCTCTCCCCCCCCCCCCCCCCCCCCTTTCTTTCTTTTTTTGGAGTGCGTGTGTTTCTCCAGTAAATGTTTAGGTCTCGGAAGAAATGTGGACTGCCTTAATAGCGAACGCGGAGCTTTGTCGAAAGAGTGTTACTTCCGCTAACGAGTATGTTTTCGGTCCTTTTTGTAAGTTTGTTAATATTTATAAATCTGTTGGATATATACACAGAAATTTATCCATAGCTTTCCATGGAATTTGTACCAAAAATGGCCATCTTGATTGGCATGAAGTGGTTAGATTTTTGGAAATGTAGACATGTCACTTTTGGAGGGAAGGGAACCTTTTTTTTTTATTGTGGTCGGGTTCGGTAACTGAATTAAAAAATGACCCGTGTCAAGAAGCTTTGGTTGGAGTTGTGTGTCCTCATTACATGTCAGATTTCGTTTGCATCCAACCAATTAAGTTTTTCTAATGTAAATGTGTGTTCAGATTGATTTGACTTTGGCTGAGGCGTGAAATTCACGTTGACGTTCGGAATCTGTATAACCCAACGTGTTTATAAGAGCACTTTTCTTAATGTGAAGTAGATTAGTGCAAAACTAAAGGTCGTTGCACAGTTTTTTTTTTACCCATCATATTGCAACAAATATTATAATTAATTTGAGTTATAATAGCAATTCCTTTTTTGTCTGTAATTATTTTATGAAATTTGTCAAAAGTGGGCTCTAAAATAGTCAGGGAAATTTCATAGAGAGAGAGAGAGAGAGAGAGAGAGAGAGAGAGAGGAGAGAGAGAGAGAGAGGGGGGGGGTATTGTGGGTGGCATTGTTTTGCCATGTAGAAAGAGCGGCATAGATGGCCATGGATCAACCTTCCCTTTGTAGACTCCATGTTAAATGTCATTCGATGTGAACTATTGACTTTAGGAACGGGTGATTAACCTCAGCTTTTAACGACATCGCTTTATTTTTTATTTTATTTTTTTTACTGAATTTTGCTTGTTGTGTTTTGGTAGAATCGTTGCAATCTACTCACATTTGTTATTAATCTGAAATGCTGATTTTCTCGTTGTTTATGTAGTCTGTTTTGGCGTAGTCGCCATAAATCGGTGTTGTCTTTATTATACATATCCAGTATTCTGATTTGTTTATTGTTTATCTTGAAGTTTCGACAAAATTTTTCGCCTAGCGAGAGTCAGTGTAATCAAAGTTAAGCATTCTGATTCTGTAATGTCTTTCGCATTCTGATTCTGTAATGTCTCTCGCAACAGTGAGGATTTGTGCTTTGAAATGACTTCCTTATTGGTGGAATTTATCTGTGTAAGTGGTCCTTATAAAAGACACTGAAATATCCTCCTTTAGTCATGTTTCCTTCAGTGTAATTTTTCGTTTCCTCCAATGGAAGTTTTTTCCTGCTCACCGAATCCAAATCAGGTTTTTATTTAAATGCGACTGAATATATTCTTTGATAAATGTCGAAAGTTTACTTTGATTCGTACTGATTTTAATGTTGGCGAAAGATATTAATTAATTCGGAGACACAAAAACTCGTTAATAGAACTTCATTTTTGTACAAATGTTGAGGAATCTTCTCCTTTTGTATGAGTGAGTTACAATGAGACACGGCAATAAGTACTGGTTTAAATTACAGTGTTAAGGGACTCACGTCACAGTTATATATTGGTGTAAGAGAAACAAATGTAAGCGTCATTTCGGGGTTGAATAGAGCACTTTAAAATGAGTCACACAGGGCAGAAAAAGTAACATTATTTTATGAAGATTTAATTGACACATGTTTAACATTCGTATAATTCAGTTTCTATTTTGGTTTGTTGAAACTGTATAGTCAATTAAATTCAATACAATATCGAAACTAGTCAGAATATCGTGTATTTTAACGTTTCTTCTTTACTACGTTTCCAGGCTTGGAAAAAAAAAATAGGCTTTTAATCTTAAGTGGTATGACGGTAAAAGCTCTGACCATTGTTTGTTTGTGCCATATTCCCATTTTGTGCGTGGGAAGAAAATGTCAGGGGCGCTCTTTGGTCGCTTTGCTGAACTTGTTTTGTGTGTGTGTGTGTGTGTTGTGTGTGGTGTGTGTGTGTAGGATGAGAGAGAGAGAGAGAGAGAGAGAGAGAGAGAGAGAGAGAGAGAGTCGTATCTCATAAGAGGAAAAAATAAAGAAGAAATGTTTTTTCGAAAGTTTCTGTAAAGTTAAATACTATATATATATATATATTTATATATATCTATATATATATATCTATATATATATTATATATATATAGTATATAGTATATACTATATATATATATGATATATATGTGTGTGTGTGTGTGTTGTTGTTGGTTGTGGTGGTGTGTGTTGTGTTGTGTGTGGGTGTTTCGTTTGTTTGTTTGTTTGTTTGTGCGTACATATGATATAAATATATATATATATATATATATATATATATATATATATATATATATATATATATAGAGAGAGAGAGAGAGAGAGAGATATATTTAATGTGTATATATATATGCAGACACTTTTATGGAAACTCTAAAAACATGTATATATATTAACTCTTCAATGTAGGTTTTATAATGCTAGTCCATAGCTTATGGACTTAACATTGGCTTAAGCTTATCATAGAATTGCCATATTTATGGGAATGAGCATTATAAAACGTATATAAATTTTCTAGTTGATTTTAGAAATGACATCCAAATAATGGAAGCTTTTATTCTATTTTCAATGAATGTTGTTTCATTTCACTGATGAACTTTCAATATGAATTTTTTTTTCTGAAGTATGATTAAAGAATTTTGTATAGGAATGATTATACAGATCGACACACTGACTCACACCAATTACATTACAATTTATAATTCTTATGTGTGCCGATTTTGTGGGTTACTTTCCACCAAGCTCATCAGACAAGAAATAATGGATGGAAACTAGAACTGAAGAGATACAACACATCCTATAGAGGGAACTTCTTTACATACAAGATATGTGACACGTGGAATAAACTGCCACCGGAAAGAAGTTGTAAACAGCAACAGTGTGGAAGAGTTCAAAAGAAAGCTAGACAGAATCATTAGGACACTGTGAATGCACAGTAAAACCTGCTCCTACAGATAAGTGAGCACACGGTGTCTCCTCGGATGGACACCAAGTCTTTGAGACATCCTAATCCTTGTAAGTCCTTGTAACTCTTCCATAAACATCTCCAGATCGGTCCCTGTCACTCCATCTTCCACAAATATATAATCTATTGTAATTGTTGACATTCATAATACCATTTATTTATGACACTTCCATATGCCGCGTGTGCAACTATTGATTCATTTGCTCAGTAAAAACGAAGAAAATGGTGCTAAAGACCAATTCATGTTCCTGTTTATGCGTTATACGTGATCATTAATATGGTTTACGGTTCTGTTGTGTGCCCATAAAATCAGGTTTCGTTATAATAACGTT
Source organism: Macrobrachium nipponense (assembly GCF_015104395.2). Lineage (NCBI taxonomy): Eukaryota > Metazoa > Arthropoda > Malacostraca > Decapoda > Palaemonidae > Macrobrachium > Macrobrachium nipponense. Next base: position 68,087,800 of record NC_087218.1, on the reverse strand, counting down.
GTCAGTTTCCTGTTCGGGTTTGTGATAGGAATTGCATTAAAAAAAAAAATTTAATGTGGTTAGGCCTTACAGACCTTACCTTACAGACCTTACATCTTGTTCGGGTTGCCCAGGTCCCTCAGTGTGAGGCACCTCTAATGTCTACCAGAGAGTTGCTAGTACATCTTCCGGTATATTTTGCATCTTCCAATCTTGGATGGTCTGGGGATGCAGTTTAGATTTATTTGTCGAGCTTATTCTTAAACACATCTACGCTCACTCCTGATATATTCCTCAGATGAGCTGGCAACGCATTGAATAGACGCTGCATTATCGATGCTGGTGCGTAGTGGATTATAATGTCCTGTGTGCTTTCCTTATTTTTCCTGGTATAGTTTTGGGCACTATTAATCTACCTCGCTTGCTCTTTCTGATATTTTTAGTTCCATGATATTTTCTGCTATTCCTTACTATCTGTTTCCATGCCTGAATTACATGTAGCGTTCTCTTCTCCTTTCTAGACTATATAATTTTAAGAATTGTAGTCTTTCCCAGTAGTCTAGGTCCTTAACTTCTTCTATCAGCTGTAAAGGACCTTTGTACACTCTCTATTTGGTGCAATATCCTTTTGATAGTGTGGGTACCATATCAATTATTGCAATATTCAGTGGACTACGAACATATGTTTTATAAAGCATAATCATGTGTTTTCAGCTTTCTTGTTTTGAAGTGCCGTAACAAACACTTCCCATTTTTGCTTTACATTTTTGCCAACACAAGAGTTGCTATTTGATCATTTGCATAACATGTTTCCTATTCATCATCACACCAAGGTCTTTAACTGCTTCCTTATTTGTGATGGTCTCATTATTAGGTCCCTTATATGCATATAGCTTTCTTTCTCTGTCTCCATAATTTATTGATTCAAATTTATTTATCAGAGTTAAATACCATCCTATTTACCTCTGCCCAATCATATACTTTGTTAAGGTCTCTTTGTATAGAGCGTTCCTATCTTCATCACAAGTAATTTCTCTACTTATTCTTGTGTCATCTGCGAAATACTCACTACCGAATCCTTAACATTATTGTCTATGTCTTCAATCATAATAACAAACAGTATTGCAGCTAACACCGTACCTTGCGGCACACCGGATATTACCTTGGCTTCATCCGATTTCTCGTCGTTTGCAATAACTATCTGTTTTCTGTTGTGTAAAAATTCTTTTAACCATCTTCCTACTTTATCCACGATATTGTGTTTTCTAATTTCTTCGCTAATATATTATGGTCTACTTTATCAAAAGCTTTTGCAAAGTCTAAATAAAACCACATCTGTTTCATTTCGCTTTTCATATTTTTAATATGTTTTCACGGTGGACTAACAGTTGGGTTTTGTGTACTTTTTCCGGGTACGAAACCATGTTGTCCTTTATTAAACAAATTATTTTTTATTAAATGTTTCATAATATTTTTCTTCATTACCCTTTCATACACTTTCATAATATGTGATGTTAGACTCACAGGCCTATAATTACTTGCCTCTAGTCTTGATCCACTTTTGAAAGTAGGGGTAATATATGCTAATTTGTGCTCATCATATATCTTGCCTGTATCTACACTTTGTCTTAATAATATTGCAAGTGGCTTTGCGATAGAATGAACTACTTTCTTTAACAAAATAGCAGGAATTCCATCAGGCCCTGCAGCAGCTCCATTTTTAATTTCATTAATAGCCTGCACAATATCAGCTTCATTAATATCTATGTCAGCTAAATATTTCACTATTTTCATCCCTTACTTCTATATCCATTATCTTCATTATCTATTCTAGGGGTGAAAATTGTTTCTTATTATCGTTCTGCCAGTATGTTGCAAATTTCCTTTTTTTCATTCGTTAATCTCCCTTCAATTCTCAGAGGGCCTATTTCTATTCTTCTTTTATTCATCTTCTTCGCATATGAGTATAATAGTTTGGGTTTTGTTTCTTGATATTTAATAGGGTTTTTTGGGTTTTTTCTTCCAAGTCTCGTTTTTCATTTTCTTTTGATTGTTATATCTTTTGTTCTGCATTTTTTTTCTATCTTACTTTTTTTTAGTTCTATAACTTTCCATGCATTTTTTTCTTTTGCAAGACCTTTTTTCCACTTTCTGATTTTCTGGAAACAAGATCCTTCTGTCTCGGTATGCAGAATGATGTTTACTTTTCTTCTTCGGTATATATTTTTTTCCACTATTATCTCCAATATTTTATATAATATCTCCGTATTTACCCTTATGTCATCACTTACGAAAATGTTATCCCAATCTTTGTTTAATTCTTCATTAATTTCTGACCATTTTATATTTTTACTGTAGAAGTTGTATTTTCCATATCCTTCCCATAGAGCCTGTTGTGCGTGCGGTTGAAATAAGGTGATCTAGCAGTGTCAATGTGTTGGAAAACCCTTTCCTCATATTTATAATAAAATATTAATTTTTTCTGAAACTAGTCTTGTTATATATAGGTGTGTGTATATATATATATATATATATATATATATATATATATATATATATATATATATATGAATAACTTGATCACGAAGTATATAAAACGTGATGCTATGTATAAATAAAGGTTTTTTGCCACGAAGGAAAAAATGAAAAAGCGAGATAGCCGAGTACTCTCTCTCTCTCTCTCTCTCTCTCTCTCTCTCTCTCTCTCTCTCTCTCTAATATATATATATATATATATAATATATATATATATATATAATATAAATATATATATATATATATATATATATATATATCTAATATTAAGGATTGATATTACGTCGTTTCCTCAGGTTGTGGCGTTCTTTCCCTTCAGCAGTGATGGGTTAGGAAAACCCTTGATGCATACTACGCATATTGGTGAATCCGTGTGCTTCCCTACCCCCACCTCTCTCTCTCTCTCTCTCTCTCTCTCTCTCTCTCTCTCTCTCTCTCTCTCTCGGGGATTTCACAATCAGAATGATCTACATTCGATACTCGACAGCGAATGAAAAGGATCGATTCAGGCGGTTCCTTAAAAATTCCAGGATGACTGTATATTTCAGAAGCTAAATGAGTATCTTGTTGTTAGTAGACTGTTGTTGGTGGCAGCTCACATGGAGAAAGAGAGAAGGAGAGAAACCGCTATAGATGTACAAGTGGTCAGAAATCTAGACCAAATGTATATATATCATATATTGCAAAATGAAAGACCTCGCCCAGGTTTAATTCCCCTCATAAGACTCTCTCTCTCTCTCTCTCTCTCTCTCTCTCTCTCTCTCTCTCTCTCTCTCTCTCCACACTTACTTGATTAATGCGTTCGAATTTGTATCCAAATACCTCACTTTTACGCCGGTATATTTGCCAGTAAATGAAAGCATTTCCCTCATCGAAGTAGCAGAAGTGTTGTAAAAACATTCCAAGTTTTTCCGTGGCCTCTAAAAACAGTGAATGTCAGAAACATTCTGGGTCGCTGGATGTTTTTTATATGATGTTCTAGGCTCGCATGCACCTCAGTGAACATCCATAGCTGAAGGGAAATGTATGACTTTTATGCAAGCTTATAAAGATTTCCTTTTGGAAAATGTAAAATTGGTCGGACTCTTTTAGCTCAGGAAATTTGCATCTAAGACTTTCCTGTTTGTCATTGAAGATTAGTTAGGTTATTATTTTTTGAGTTTATGTAAAATGTTGTTAATTAGTGTTATATGAATTTAAAACGAGGATAGTTGTCTTTAGATGAAATTTAGTATGAATCGAATGTAGTAACTGTTTGAGAATTTGTTTAATCTAAATCAGGGAAAATAAAGTTAATATTAATTATTGACTAAGAGTAAAGTTTGTGTGTTGTTCAGTGTAATTAGCTTATACAGAAATAAACGATTTTTCATTACATAAGATTGTACAGTTTAACAATACGTTAGGGTGGGATTAACGACTCGACATTCCAGTTATTACATTTTTTACGATTAAATGGTAGTATTTACAACAATAGATGGCAAAAATTTTCATTTTTTTTTTTCGAAAGCGAAGAAATAAAGATGAAATTTTCTCTCTCTCTCTCTCTCTCTCTCTCTCTCTCTCTCTCTCTCTCTCTCTCTCTCTCTCTCTCTCTCCGAAGCGCATTCTGAGGAATCTGTGTTCTAATATCAAACCAGACGAAGAGGGACAGCGGGGCCCATTGTCTACGATCAGGCTCTCCTGTATTACTCGGGCGAAATAATGTATACCATCAGAACTGGAGGTCCTCGAAGAGGTAATTCTCTCTCTCTCTCTCTCTCTCTCTCTCAAGGCAGACCGGGTCGTATACAATGCAGCGTTTCATAGCGTCGATAGATTCGGATTAATTAATACGGGGAAAATCGAGCGCTGAAATCCTTCAAATGATTGCACCAAAGGTACACGATATGAAATTATAAGAATTTACATGATTGCAGGAGGCAGGAGAGTCTTATTTCGACCAGAAAAACGAAACTGATAACTTTTAAATTCCCTCTGAATCGAGAAGTAAGCCAAGGAAAAGTAGGCGATAGAGACTGGACGAAATAACCAGAGGTTGTATTTCCCTTATGTACTCCGCAAATATCAAAATGCCAGTAGGAGAATAGTCCCCCACGAAGATCCAACTGCAGTCCTCGACCTGAGTGGCAGCGGTCGGTCTCCCGGAACTACCGAAGTATTGACTTTGCGTAAGAAATGATTGAAAAGGAAATCGACGCTTAGAATTGATTCTGCAACCGGACCAAACCACATCGTGTAATATTAGTGGAATCATGCAAAACTGAACTGAGAAAACCCTACCGTCTCTTATGGCGAGCATCATGAGTGAATAATGACATTTCAAAAGTTTTCAAGTTCGCATCAATTGTCCAGCACTTATGTCAAACAACTAAAACTATAGCCTTACATCATACGCCTTTATTACTAACACCCCCACAGTATAAGAACCTTTAGAGAAAGTCTTTAGAAAAGCAGTCTTAAAACTTCTGACAGATAACCATCTTCCTGCTATCCAACGTGACTTAATTATACTGTAAGGAAGAGCTACGGTATCAAAGCTAATCAACCAAACCGAAATTAACCAGAATCTTAGAATCGGACGTTGAAATTGCTTTTACGGTATTTGTTTACATTTCACTAACGCTTTCGACAAAGTTGTTCACTGCTTACTATGCAAGAAGATGAAGTTAAACCGGGTATACAGGTGAACCTGCTGGAGCATGGAAGCTTAAATTTTTTCACAGATCGAACGCTTCAGGTATCGGCTAATGGAGCATTATTCAAACCAGCCCGTGTCATATCAGGTGTCCCGTAAGGAACTGTTCTCGGTCCTGTTCTCTTTTATGATGATTAGTGATACTGGTGGTAACCTGTCAAGCTCATATTTATCGTTTATTTTTTTTGACGAATTCTGTGTTTCGGCCATATCAGACTGTTAATAGCTTCGAAATGCACTAGATAGTACAATCTACTCATGTGCGCAGACGAGCGTGCTACCTTTATCGTAGGTAAAATCAAGCACGTGCCAGTAGGTAAGAATTAAAGAAATTTAGATGATTATCTCAACCATGACGTGAATGCCTTCACCCTCAAGTACCAATGGAAAGATCTGGAAGTTATCTCTGACCGTAATCATGTATAAAACCGTCGCGAACTGTCTGCATCGTTACTAAGAGCTTTTTTTTCAGAAAGAATATCATCACCATGTGCGCTCTGACTTTTTTTTAAGTAAAACCAATCATAGAATACAGTTATCTACTATGATTCCCAAACACCCAACTGTGACCAAACATAAAGTGACGGCTTGCAACCAAGTAGCATCCAGCGTATAGGCATGAACGCCGTAAAATTATATAGAGCTATGAAATCAGAGAGAGCCTGGGTCCAAATCTATCGAAACATCTACTTAAATCGGAAACCTTCGAACTTCAGTTTTGCCGCAGTCCGAGAACCGGTGTCAGATGCTTTTTCTGCTGCAACCTATACTGTGTATCAATAACCCAGCCGAGATTGTTCGTACATCATCATTTGGGATCTTTCCTAGATAGTGATTTTGATCAGGGATGTATCCACCTTTGCAAAGGCGTGTTTAGTACAACCCCGTTGGCGATGACCGTAAAAACATGAGGAAAAAGACTGTAAATTTGAAGATAAGGAAAAAGACTGTAAATTTGAAGATAAGAAAAAGACTGTAAATTTGAAGATAAGGAAAAAGACTGTAAGTATGAAGATAATGACCCCCAAGAAATATTAGTCCTAGGCAGGATCCTGGTCCTAGATAACGATCGCCGAACTTTTTTGAGGGTCACTATCTATAGGGAAGAACGCCTCAGTGGCGTGGTCGGTTTGGTCGTGGCCTGCCACCTCGATGGCCGCGAGTTCAATTCTCGGGCATTCCATTGAGGGGTCAGAGACGTGTATTTCTGGTGATAGAAGTTCACACTCGACGTGGTTCGGAAGTCACGTAAAGCCGTTGGTCCCGTTGCTGAATAACCACTGGTTCCATGCAACGTAAAAACACCATACAAACAAACAAACTATCTAGGGAAGATCCATCATTTATATCTTGGAAAGATCCATCATTTGTATCAAGGGAGGAGCCATCATTTGTATCAAGGGAAGATCCATCATTTGTATTGAGGGAAGATCCATCATTTGTATCGAGGGAAATCCATCATTTGTATCAAGGGAAATCCATCATTTGTATCAAGGGAAGATATCCATCAATTGAATCAAGGGAAGACCCATCATTTGTATTAAGGGAAGATCCATCATTTGTATCAAGGGAGGAGCCATCATTTGTATCAAGGGAAGATCCATCATTTGTATCAAGGGAAGATCCATCATTTGTATCAAGGGAAGATCCATCATTTGTATTAAGGGAGGATCCATCATTTGTATCAAGGGAAGATATCCATCAATTGTATCAAGGGAAGATCCATCATTTGTATCAAGGGAAGACCATCATTTGTATCAAGGGAAGATCCATCATTTGTATCGAGGGAAGATCCATCATTTGTACCAAGGGAAGATCCATCATTTGTATCAAGGGAAGATCCATCATTTGTATCAAGGGAAGATATCCATCATTTGAATCAAGGGAAGACCATCATTTGTATCAAGGGAAGACCCATCATTTGTATTAAGGGAGGATCCATCATTTGTATCAAGGGAAGATATCCATCATTTGAATCAAGGGAAGACCATCATTTGTATCAAGGGAAGACCCGTCATTTGTATCAAGGGAAGATCCATCATTTGTATCAAGGGAAGACCCATCATTTGTAGCCTAGCGCATGGAGTTGTCTAACTCGCTCTATCTTTAACTTCATAAATCAGCCCGTGCGCAGTGTCAAGGATAAGATTAACAAGTTCCTGGATATCCTACGGGACGAGCCTTCGGTCATTTCAGCCACCCTGATCCAGGCCTTCATTCTACCTTCATCTGGAGCCTCGTATTCAGTCCCGGAGTCAGATCCAACATTATTGCTTTCAATTATTGCAATTAGTAGCATCGTGAAGCCCACACAAGGGAGGACCTCGATGAGGTAATCCCCCACCCTCCAGTAGGGTCGAACCGATCATCCTCTCTCTCTCTCTCTCTCTCTCTCTCTCTCTCTCTCTCTCTCTCTCTCTCTCTCTCGTACGGCGTGTCTTTTGAATTATTGCTCATTATGACAACATCGTATATATTTATCTTAAAAGTTCACATCTGTAAGAGTGCAGAGAGATATAAATGCATTTGACAGTGCATTATTATTATTATTATTATTATTATTATTTTTTTTTTTTTTTTTTTTGGGGGGGGGGGGGTTTTTTTTTTGGGGGGGGGGGGAAATTTCTATCGCGAGAGTATATATAATGTTCTAAGAGGCTCACAATAATAAAAAATGTTGCGAGTTCGTGTATAATTTAAAAACCCTTTACATAGCTTTCGAACCCTTCCCTGGGTTCATCTTAGCGTTTTGATTGTAAAAGGAAAGCAGGAACAGGCAGCTGAACCTACACAAGAGACAAATGATTATGAATTGGTGTCCCAACTTGTTGAATTGTAGACCTAGCATCTATCTATTAAGGTTTTTGTACCAATAAAACTTAGCTGCGGGTATAGTTAATGGTTGTGAATTAATTGTTTTTCATATATTTTGAGGACGCTTAGACGGGCATAGGCAGCAAGGAAAGCTTTAATGGACTTCCTTTCGAATGCGACGACAGACCTGCATCTCAAAAAGAGCCAGTTTAAGCGTTTCAGTCAACAGACGGAGATAGGTTTCATCTGGAGTGAAAAGCCATCTTTTCGTCTCAGCCTTCAGGTTCTTGAAATGAAAACATTTAAGAGAAATAGACTATATACTTATCTTGAGAATGTGACGGTTTTGACATTTCTTCAGGAGTTACGCATGATTGTAACGTCATCCGTTTTACTGTAGAATGAGTTTGATTGCATATTTATTTTTCAAATTTTTTCATTATTAATTATATTCTGAAATATTTCACACATTCATAATCTCATTAATGATGACTTTTAGCCTTATGTTTTTTTGTATGTAATATATAAGGTTATTTTTCAATGGGACCTTGTATTTCAGTGGAAATTACACAGCTCTAGAGAGAGAGAGAGAGAGAGAGAGAGAGAGAGAGAGAGAGAGAGAGAGAGAGAGACCTTCAACCTCTTCTGTTATCGACAGCACTCGGAACAAAGTTCCTTAATTAGCTCCATAGATTTACCTTCTTTTCAATACGTCGTTCATCCATGTCACCCCTCATTTTCTCAGACGACATTCAAAAACTCATCCAGTTCCCCTTTTCTGAGAATTGCATCACTTCTGTCCAAAGGCAGTCTCTCTCTCTCTCTCTCTCTCTCTCTCTCTCTCTCTCTCTCTCTCTCTCTCTCTCTCTCTCTCTCTCTCTCTCCAGATGTTTAAATGTTTATTCATTTTATAGACTTTCGTTTTACTGGGATTAAAATGTTGTATCCCTAAACGTTTCCTGTATGTGATTCAAAAGTGATTTTTCATTGTTGGGGTTTGTTTATTCTGACTTGTTGATTGTATATGTATCTGTAGTAAATTCCTCGATGCTGTTAGGTGGTTGTTATTTTTGTTATTTTTCCGTTATTTATAATTGACTTATATTGGTGACTTTTGGCTGTGTGTTGGGAGGGGTTTGTTTTATAGCCTTGTTAAGAATTGTTGTTTATTCCAAGTCCATCTCGTGTCTGTCATTAAAAACTGTTTTTTCAACTAAAGTGATGAGGGTTGCTTAATCTTTTATAGCTTTTTAGGCTGGTGCTTTCAGTGGGCTTGTTTGTTATAATTTGAAGGGGATGGAGGGGAGTGCGGTTATTAATAGTACCAAAATGTTGTTATAATAACATCTGCAGGTTACTTA
>NC_087218.1:68063413-68073413 GCF_015104395.2 Macrobrachium nipponense | reverse complement strand
ACACATTCAACAAATAAATCACCTGCCAACAAGAAAGGAAAATACTTTAGACCTAGTATTTGTGAACGAGATGAATTATGTTAAAGAAATAATAGTTTATAATGCGAGTATTTTCAGATCATAAGTCATAGAATTAAACAGTTCATTCCAAAAGCAAGTGAAAATAGAGATAAGCAAGAAATGAAAAAGTGGGAAGGATATGGAAAAGAAATACAACTTCTACAGTAAAAATATAAATGGTCAGAAATAATGAAGAATTAAACAAAGATTGGGATAACATTTTCGTAAGTGATGACATAAGGGTAAATACGGAGATGATATATAAAATATTGGAGAAAATAGTGGATAAATATATACCGAAGAAGAAAAGTAAACATCATTCATGCATACCAAGAGACAGAAGGATCTTGTTCCAGAAAATCAGAAAGTGGAAAAAAAAGGTCTTGCAAAAGAAAAAAATGCATGGAAAGTTATAGAACTAAAAAAAGTAGATAGAAAATGCCAGAGCAAAAGATTATACAATCAAAAGAAAATGAAAAAACGGGACTTGGAAGGAAAAAACCCTATTAAATATCAAGCAAAACCCCAAACTATTATACTCATATGCGAAGAAGATGAATTAAAAGAAGAATAGAAATAGGCCCTCTGAGAATTGAAGGGAGATTAACGAATGAAAAAAAGGAAATTTGCAACATACTGGCAGAACGATATAAGAGAGAATTCACCCCTAGAATAGATAATGAAGATAAGGATATAGAAGTAAGGGACGAAAATAGTGAATATTTAGCTGACATAGAAATTAATGAAGCTGATATTGTGGCAGGCAATTAATGAAATTAAAAATGGAGCTGCTGCAGGGCCGGATGGAGTCCCTGCTATTTTGTTAAAGAAAGTAGTTCATCTATCGCAAAGCCACTTGCAATATTATTAAGACAAAGTGTAGATACAGGCAAGATTTATGATGAGCACAAATTAGCATATATCACCCCTACTTTCAAAAGTGGATCAAGACTAGAGGCAAGTAATTATAGGCCTGTGAGTCTAACATCACATATTATGAAAGTGTATGAAAGGGTAATGAAGAAAAATATTATGAAACATTAATAAAAAATATTTGTTTAATATAGGACAACACGGTTTCGTACCCGGAAAAAGTACACAAACCCAACTGTTAGTCCACCGTGAGAACATATTCAAAAATATGAAAAGCGGAAATGAAACAGATGTGGTTTATCTAGACTTTGCAAAAGCTTTTGACAAGTAGACCATAATATATTAGCAAAGAAAATTAGAAAACATAATCGTAGATAAAGTAGGAAGATGGTTAAAAGAATTTTTTTACACAACAGAAAACAGATAGTTATTGCAAACGATGAGAAATCGGATGAAACCAAGGTAATATCCGGTGTGCCACAAGGTACGGTGCTAGCTGCAATATTGTTTGTTATTATGATTGAAGACATAGACAGTAATGTTAAGGATTCGGTAGTGAGTAGTTTCGCTGATGACACAAGAATAAGTAGAGAAATTACTTGTGATGAAGATAGGAACGCTCTACAAAGAGACCTTAACAAGTATATGATTGGGCAGAGGTAAATAGGATGGTATTTAACTCTGATAAATTTGAATCAATAAATTATGGAGACAGAGAAGGAAAGCATATGCATGTAGGGGACCTAATAATGAGACAATCACAAATAAGGAAGCAGTTAAAGACCTTGGTGATGATGAAATAGGAACATGTTATGCAATGATCAAATAGCCATTCTGTTGGCAAAATGTAAAGCAAAAATGGGAATGTGTTACGGCACTTCAAAACAAGAAAAGCTGAACACATGATTATGCTTTATAAAACATATGTTCGTAGTCCACTTGAATTATTGCAATATGATATGGTACCCACACTATCAAAAGGATATTGCACAAATAGAGAGTGTACAAAGGTCCTTTACAGCTAGAATAGAAGAAGTTAAGGACCTAGACTACTGGGAAAGACTACAATCCTTAAAATTATATAGTCTAGAAAGGAGAAGAGAACGCTACATGATAATTCAGGCATGGAAACAGATAGAAGGAATAACAGAAAATATCATGGAACTAAAAATATCAGAAAGAGCAAGCAGAGGTAGATTAATAGTGCCCAAAACTATACCAGGAAAAATAAGGAAAGCACACAGAACATTAATCCACTACGCACCAGCATCGATAATGCAGCGTCTATTCAATGCGTTTGCCAGCTTCATCTGAGGAATATATCAGGAGAGCGTAGATGTGTTTAAGAATAAGCTCGACAAATATCTAAACTGCATCCCAGACCATCCAAGATTGGAAGATGCAAAATATACCGGAAGAGTACTAGCAACTCTCTGGTAGACATTAGAGGCGCCTCACACTGAGGGACCTGGGGCAACCCGAACGAACTGTAAGGTCTGTAAGGTAAGGTCTCATATACATATGCAAATGTATAAATATATGTATGTGTGTTTCAATTTGTTGGCAAAATACGTTTACTAAAGTGGATCGGAATGACTAGTTCCCCCAAACGAATCACATCAAGTATTATATCATAACTTAGATGACATTACTTTGCAACACCTGCATATGGTTTTTTCTTTTTTATATCTTTTGTCGCCGTATGTCATTGTGGAAAGATGTATGAGTAAATCTCTCTCTAGTATATGTATAATATATATATATATATATATATATATATATATATATATATATACACACACACACACACACACACAATGGAGCACGAAGGAACATGTGGTGAAAACCGGGACTTTGAACGAGTACTTTTGTGAACTTGAAAATGTAGAGTAAACTACGAAAGTGCCTGTTCCATGTGCCCGTTTTCACTCGCTTTCTTACGTGGATTTCGTGATAGTCTCAACCACGTGTTCCTTCATGACTTATTGTGTGTGTGTGTGTGTATATATATATATATATATATATATATATATATATATATATATATATTTTATTTAGAGAGAGGGTTTCACTCCTTCATCTTTCAACAATGACAATACGGCGATAAAAGATATAAGAAAGAAACCACATGCAGGCGTTTCAAAGTATTGAAATCTAAGTTATGATATAATACCTAATGTCATGATTCATTTGGGGGAACAAGTAATTCCGATCCACCTTAGTAAACGTATTTTGCCAACAAATTGAAACTTAACATGCATTTCCATATGCATATGCAATATACACACATATATACATATGGGAGGGAGGGAGAGCGATATTTCCAAGTGAATAAGTCATTAAAGTTACCAGGCCGCACGTGTGTGAGGTAGCGTGCTGGCTTGTCTGGGTGGTGTCGGGTTTGACCACGTGTTTCGGGGCGGCGGCATTGTCTGGTCTTCGTTTCTGGGGGTAGTTGGGGGATTGGGGTGGATGGGTTGGGGGGGGGAGTTAGGGGTTATGGTGGTTGCCTAGGGTGTGAGGAAAGCTCATGGTTGATGAGGGGAGGAGGAGGAGGAGCAGGAATCGGAGAAAGAGGGGAGAGTTGGAAGAGGGGAGACTCTCTCTGACACGGACAAGACAAGGAAGAACCACCGCCCCGGTTGTGTGACTTCGACGCTTCATGACGACAAAGGTATACTCTCGGTGACAGTGACTCAGATCTGCTAGATACGCGAAGTTGGACGAGTTAGGGGAGACTGATGATGAGTAATATATATATATATATATATATATATATATATATATATATATATATATATATATATATTATATATATATCATTGTGCTCCAAGCACTATATAATGTAAATAAATCACTGTCATCGGTGAGTGACTTCTCTTGCAGGTCTTGATTCTATAATGGGATGACTCATATGAATATAACTCGTGTAAAGGATAACTCACGCTCTATCACACGCATGTAAGCGCTCACACATGCAAGAGCAGAAGTACAACAAAAGTGAATACAAATGACGGGTTGCGCTGAACTTTGGTACCGGAGGCCTGTTATAAATGATTACGTTAATTAAAGGACTTGTATATAACATATGTGAACTGTAAACTATTATTGCGTAGAAAGAACGCATATACAGTTCGTGCGTGATTCAAGGATGGGCACCTTACACAGGGGATATCTTACTAAGATTAAAAAAAATTCCAATCTGTTTGTTTGAACACAATGTTAGTGAATGTGGCTTTATTATATCGATGTACTGTTCAATTACAATGCTCAACCTATGGCTTATACTAGGTAGAAAAACACAGGCTCTGTTCATCTTTATATAAGATTACAATGTCAGTTAACAAGATTGGTAATAATTCGCGAAGTACAACTCTGAGCCTATGCAGACAAGGAACGATTCGTTTCAAAGTTTTATATTTATTTATTTATTTTTTTTTTTTTAATCATGACAATATCAGCGAACCCAAAATTTTCGAGACAATATTATGCCAATTTGATTTATATATTTACTTAATATATATGTGTAGCCATATAAAATATGTATATATAATATATATATGATATATAAATCAGAGTGGTATAATATTGTTTTGAAAAACAGTGGGTTCGCTAATCCTGACATGATCCGTTTATTTATTCTTTTTTTTTCACGCCTCCACAAATGATAAACTCATCAAGCAAGAAGAGAAAGTCGTCCAACACCACACACACAGCGGCGACGGCAGTAGCAGAAGCAAACTAACAGCTCCCCCCTCCCCCTCCTCCCCCCCCCCCCACCCCCTCCACCTTCCGACCATCGTGCCTCCAACACCGCCAGGAATACTAAGGCCCATTATTGATTGGTGACTATCCTCCTCCCTCCCCTCCCTCCCTCTACCTATCCCCTCAGCGATTCCTCCCCTTCCTCCTTCCCACTTCTTCCCAGGAGGTTTTATTTTTTTTTTTTTGTCTCGCACATGGTTCGCCGTCGCCGTCTCTCTCTTATTCGCTTTTTATTTATTTGTTTCCGTCTTTGGGTAGTTTTCGCCCTGGGTCTTACTTTTCTTTTTTTTCATTCAGTGAGAGTATGCGCGTAATACTTTTGTTCTGGATTTTTTTAAATTGTAAACTATTATGCGTTATAACACACACACACACTCGCTAGCATATATAATATATATATATATATATATATATATATATATATATATGTGTGTGTGTGTGTGTGTGTGTGTATTTCATTTATTTCTAAAGATGTTTGCTTTGCAAGTACTAAAATTCTTTTCCTTAAATTAAAAAGCAACTTGGTTGTAAAACGTGCTGTCGGAGGTAAAAGTTGGTTATATTTTAGCCCTAATTATATCCCAACATCCAACCTGGCGTTAAATTTATTCCGATATATTGCACAAAGCAACCTTTCTTTTTCATTTTCCCTTTGAGGCCGCAGAGATTTTAAAGCGTTTAAAGGCAACGTGCTTGTTGGCGCCCAGCGTCTTAACTTAACTAGCTGGCCTTCACTTTTCTCGACCTTACTTTTACGGTACTGCGCTCGTTTGCTGCTCCCTTTCTTTCTTCTTCTTTCTTTCTTTCTTTCTTTCTTTCGTTCTTTCTTTCTTCTTCTTTCTTTCTTTCTTTCTTTATTCTTCTTTCTTTCTTTCTTTATTCTTCTTTTTTTTTTTTTTTTTTTTTTTTTTTTTTTTTTTTGCCGAAGCCGGTTGAGACATAAGAAAGGGAATTTTGAATAAGGAAAATAGCAGGGAATTGCACGGGAATAAGCAGGCGGTCATTTATAGGGTTTAATCCCAAGGCTTGAGAATTCGAAAAAGAAATAGTCAATGCACAGAGCAGCAGACGGGAGGGTTACAGAAGAAGAGAGAGAATTCTGAAACCTGGCTGTCGAAGAATAATAACCAGTCACCGAATTGTCTGTTACTTGTGGAAATGTCTCTGTTTATGTAACATCAAGATTAGCATAGTTTCCTTAGTTAATGGATATAATACCATATACAAAGATTTGTATTAATTCTTCTCTCCGGGACCTCATTATTTTCCCTTCTTTTGTCTATTGTCAAGGAACCAATTGGTTACTTAGCATTGGGACCTACAGCTTATTGTGGGATGCGAACCTGTTATATCGAGAAATGAATTTCTAATCACCAGAAATAAATTCCTCTGGTCCCGCATTGGCAGAGCGGCGGGGAGCGAACTCGGGCTACCAAATCGATAGGCGAGTACGCAACCCACTCGTCCAATCGAACAGTTATTATGCGGCTGTCGTTAAAATTCAAATAAAAGCTTTTGGCGAGTGCGTGTATGTATGGGCTTGTGTGTTTGTGTACGGATGATAAGCATATGTGTATTTATGTGTTAAAAACTACTCTATATGTTTTTCACGTGCACTTCAAGGACAATCTACGGACAATAAACTCCACGGTTACCCCTGCAGTTGACCTGTCTCTCGTACTATTTGGCAGTAGTCCCAGAGTTTTTTTTTTTTTTTGAGCCAAAATGCTCAATAGGGTATTTCTTCTATTGAAAACGGTGAGGATTTAAAAAATGCAACTCTTACAATCCTAAAGGTAGAGACACAAATTCACAATACTGATTTGAGTTAAGTCCCTGTTTATCTAGGTTTTCAGCTTTGTTTACGATTACAAGCGTGTCTTATATATATATATATATATATATATATATATATATATATATTATATATATATATATTATATATATATATATTGATGAATCATTTTACTGAAATACAAACAGTATAATATAGATAAAATGTTCCATCAAAACACTATTTTAAACGTTGCAACCATATCTTTCGAGGTCTTCTTCTGTGCTCCTGATCACTGGTAAAATATGGACGTAGGATGTTTTTGTATATATAACGCTCCTGTAAGACATCCTATGTCTATATTTTACCAGTGATCAGGAGCACAGAAGGAAGCGCTCGAAATATATGATTTCAACGTTAAAATAGTGTTTTATGGGCCTTTTATCTTCATTCATATATATATATATAATACACACACACACACACACACACACACACACACTTACACATTTGTCCAGCAGAATTTCCTCATGTCCTTTGGAAGGACTTCCTCTCTGGCGAAAAGAACTTGATGGCCGTTAGCGTGATATTTTTTGTGACCCGTGATATCGTTAGGCGTCTCGTGCACCGTTTGGCTTTGTTATGGTAAGCAGACTCGGAGTGTCGTCTTTTGTTCCTTTTCTGTACCATAGGGCGAGTGTCCTCCTAATCGTTTTGCGAATTTCAGTCTTTCCTTTAATGTCGACGAGGAAGTTGTTGATCATTGTTGTTCCTTTTGTTTTTTTAGTCGTTTTGGCTGTAATAGATGTTTTATGATTGTTCATGTTCATATTATTATTATTATTATATTATTATATATTATTATTATTATTATTATGTGTGTTTCTGGTATATAGTTGTTATAATGATAAAAGGTTAATATTTTTTGTCAATTATATCCGTAATTTGGACGTAGGTGTTTTCCAGTGGATCGTTTTCCTTTTAAATATTCTGTGTGTGTGTGTGTGTGTGTGTGTGTGTGTGTGTGTGTTGTGTGTGTGTGTGTGTGTCGCGCGCGCACGCACGCATGCCTACAATAAGCAACGAACCATCTCAAAATAAATATACACTGTATAGTTTATATCATTTCCATATTAACGAAACGATAAGTAAAAAGGAAAATATGTCACACAAAAACCTACATATTGTCTTCCTTTCAAAGTCAACTCTCTCTCTCTCTCTCTCTCTCTCTCTCTCTCTCTCTCTCTCTCTCTCTCTCTCTCTCTCACAGAGCCCGGCAAAACAAGAATGCGCCATTATTTAAGCATTTCTGTCTCATGTCCTGGTACGTGAATGTTTTGACTTGCTGCCGAAATACAATTGCGAGATTTTATCCGAAAATAAATCTTATGTTGCAAGGCTTGATGGGCAAATAAGTTATGCGTTTTTTATTTGTCTGTCTCGATGAAGAGACTTGCCCTTATTTTTGAAAAATTCCGTAGGTTATAAATGAGACAGTCTGTCTGTGGAAGTTTGCTTGCCATATTGCTGAACTTTTTTTGACTTCGCGTGAAAGTGCCGTATGAGGCTAGTAGATTTTGTATGTCCGTATACTCGTATTTGTAAAATTTCCCATTAAGTATTACTCAGAAATAAACCTCCCGTGGCCCGGGAGCCAACAATTTTTAATCATGATTACATCTTCCCGCTTAGGCGAGATGTCAAGATGTCATGTTTTTTTCCCGTAGATTCTACAATTCTACTCTTGTACGTTTTTATGAGCAATAAGAAATACTATTGTTCTCTTGAAAGGACAGAGATGAGAATGCTGAGGTTGATTATGGGAATATCGCCGTTTTGAGAGATTGGAAAATAACGAAATAAGAAGGGGGGCAGGCTTAGCAAAGATTACAGAGGTGGTAAGAGAGTCGCGATTGATGTGGTATGGGCGCGTGTTGAGGGTGGATGACGAGGAGGGAGTGAAGAGTTCTTGGGAGGTGCCCGTTTGAGGAGGAAGATCGAGAGGGAGACAGAGAATTGGATGGCGAGATGAAGTGAAGGAAGATATGGAGAGAAGAGGTTTGGTGGAGGATGATGCCTTTGATAGAAGGCAGTGGAGAAGGTGCGGTGGGAAAGAAGAAGTATGTTCTCTTTTGGCCGTTTTTATGCTGCATTTGTTAGAGCTTTGGAATTCGTTCTCGTAAGAAAATAATAATAATTGCTTAGTGCTTTTAGCTCTTGATGGACCAATGTTATAAGCTTAGGTTTGCGTGAATTTATGTTTGTGAAACAAAAATCTGTGTAAACTTATTTTATATTTGAGTTATCTGGTGATCTGCAGAATAATGAGATATTTATTGTATTCTTATGATACACAGAGAAATTCTTTATTTTTGTGGTATTAAGATCTTGAGCAGACTGAAGATTAGTTACAATATGTACAGAAGAATAATATATTTTTTTTCACTGTAAGATTTGCAAGAGGATACGGCATTGCTTGTAGCCTTTTCATATAGTAGTTTGCTTTCAAACGCTGATGGGACGGTTTTTCTAAAATTAGTATATGCCGAGGCGCGTAGATCAACACCAAAAAATGGAAACATAATTTGATATGAAAACAGAATTTGGAAGTGATGGATATGTTTCCTTGGCGATGGAAAATCACGGCAATTAAGCATCAAGGAAAACACAACTTGGCAAAATTCCAGAATCGGCCCTTAAATTTTCGTACTATTGCTTATTTTTCAATCTGTAGAAAAATGAGTTTATATTTTTTATGCAGTTTTTTTTTTTTTTTTTTTTTTTTTTTTTTTTTTATTTTTTTTTTTTTTTTTTTTTTTTTTTTTTTTTTTTTTTTTTTTTTTTTTTTATAATAGAGTGGCTGATGGTGTGTCGGTAGCCTTGCGATTTTCTACAAATCGTTTGTGATGTTGGTGCTAGCACCATGCTCAGTGCTTATTGGTTTTGAACCAACCCTAGGTACCTAACCACCAAATACGCAATTCATTGCTCAGGTCACCAGAGGCACAGTGGAATTTAACGCATTGCTCGGAAACCGACCGTGGGAGCCCTCGCTTGGCGAGCTAAGTCCTAAGCACTGGGGTACATGGACCCAAATTCTTTTAATCCTATTAAATTGAATATTCAGTGCTGTCTGTTCGCTCAGATTGAAAAGTAAAATGAAGATTGAAGGAGGTACTTTTATTTTTCATGAAAGTTTTATATATATATATATATATATATATATATATATATATATATATATATTTTCGTTTTATGTTGTGTTACTGTTGCCAGTAGGAGTCGACGGTGAAAGTGAATGCCAGCTTCATCCTGTAGTTGTTGAATTAAAATAATGTGGGTCCCCACTTCTAAAAACATTCACCCAAGTTTCATCAGTCACTGGACTTTTTACCTCATATCTTGCTAGCATTGTTATCTTCCATCAATATCAAAGCCTTTGCTTTGCTTTTATTTTATAGGCCGTCTTTTTTATTCTTTTTTTTTTCTTTTTAACCATTTTCAAATATTTTTGGTACTTAATTGTGC
>NC_087218.1:68053413-68058413 GCF_015104395.2 Macrobrachium nipponense | reverse complement strand
GAAAATATTTTCCTGTTTGAGGCAACATGAATGCACTGATGTGTGTAATAATCTATTTATTAATTCATATTAATAATATACGAGAGGATCTGATCTTGTTCGTCCTCGCCGGGTGACTGGGGAGACATGACACAGTCACCCACCTGCCACCCACCCAGGTAGGGGAACGGGAGGGTAGGGGAGACATCCACCACCCTTCTGCAAATCTGTTTGTCCGCCCTGGGTGGGCGTGGTAGGTAGGGGGTCGGGAGGGTAGGGAGACAGAAGCCCCGGGTTGAAGCGCACTTAGCGTGCGCCAACGAGCTCGTTATGCAGTTAAACTTATAATCGCTTACGTAGCAAAATTCAAAGTATCCGCATATTTATTCGTTATCTGGGCTACTGTGATAGTCTACGGGCAAGGGGAATCCTCGTTTATATTTGCCATTGCCCTAACACAGGTTAAATGACATCATTTCTGTTGACAGATTGTACTACTAGTTTCCGAGCTTTGGGGCGGTACTTAGTCCCTAGTGTTTGGACTTGGCGTCTCGAGTCTCTCATGTATTTACCTTTGATTTTAAAGGTATGTGTACGTATATAAGTACTTGATGTAAGTCATATAAGAATATGGTAATACAAGAGAACATTGTGTTTAAATAAGTACGCAAAGGCTTCATATATAATATATATAATATATATATATCTATATATATATATATATATATATATATATATATATATATAATAATTAATTAATTTATTTATATTTTTACCTTCCGTCTTTTACTGTTGTGAATGACATTTGGGTCCTCATACACCTTTCTTCATACGGCATAAGAGGTGTGCCATCATATGTAATTCGCTTTCTTCAAGTTTTTATCCTCTTTTTGCGTGTCAAGAAGTATAGGTAAATGAGCTATTACGGGATTTTTATGTGCGAGTTGACTCGCTAAGGAATTGATTGTTTGAGGAAAAGGCTTCTATAGGTTGTATAAATCATATTATTCTCTTGACTATGGTATATCCCAATTATGTGTTTTTTTTTCTTTTTTTTTTTGCAAAGAAAGTCTGCTCCCGCACGCACGCAACTGAAATTTCTCTCTCTCTCTCTCTCTCTCTCTCTCTCTCTCTCTCTCTCTCTCCTCTCTCTTCTCTCTCTCAACAAAGTTTATATCCCAATTGTGTTTTTTCTCCAAAGAAAGTCTTCACAAACGCAACTAAAAATTCTCTCTCTCTCTCTCTCTCTCTCTCTCTCTCTCTCTCTCTCTCTCTCTCTCTCTCTCTCTCATGAGCTGCCAGGCATAATTGGCGCGTACATCGGCTTTTCACTTCCTCTTGATCACGAGGAGGAGGAGGAAGCCTTGGTGGTGGCCCGGCTCGCATGTCGAATAAGGTAATTGTCTGTATCCCTTGTTAGAGCCCTTTGTTGAGCTCCGTTGCAGTGCCGTGCCACTTCCAGGATATCAGGCTGTGTGACTCTGGGCGTCTGCTTATCTGGGTGGATAGCAAGGCGTCCTATTATATCTGTCAGGGTGTCAGACTATCAGGTTGCAAGTATGAGTTTGATTATGGTATCCGAACACTAGGAAATATGGCAGGATGGCATTTTATATTTTTGCTCAATTTGTAGTATGGTATATGACTATATCAAATTTGGGCGTGCGGTGGTAGACTGGTCATTTTGTTATGCTTTTTTTTATCAGTAAGATGATTAGTCTTTGTTTGCTGGATAAATGACGTTTTTTAAAGATTAGATTTTACCCACTTCCATTGGCTATTTGAAGGGGCGAATAGTATTCGAATGTAGTTTTAATCAGATTAAGCGGGTCTTTTGCTATCACGGCTCGCAAGATAATTCAACACAATTCACTTTATAAGATCCCGTTGCTTTGGTTAATTATATTGTTTGAACTGTGGTTCCGAAAGTAACAATAGCTGCTTTCATAAAGTTTTAACTCATCATTACCCATGAAACCTTTATTGAGTAACATATTAAATGAGTTTGCTCTATCTATATTTTTGAGAGAACGATTATTCCGAAGTCTGCTTACTTCTTGAGTTCCTCGTTGGACGGGTCGGTAACTTGCTCGACCACCGATTTCAGGGTCCGGGTTCGATTTCTCCTCGCTCTGCCAACAAGGAACCAGAGGCATTCATTTCTCGGTGGTTCGAATTCCACAATAAGCTGTAGGTCCCGTTGCTAAGTAGCCATTTGGTTCTTAGCCACGTAAAAAATACCTAATCCTTCGTGCCAGCCCTAGGAGAGCTGTTAGTTAGCTCAGTGGTCTGGTAAAACGATGATATACTTATTAGAACAGATGCGAATTTGACTTCAAAGGTTTTTTTTCTTTTTTCCAAAAATACTGCCTTCATTGAAATTATGAAAAGCTTAGTAAGCAATAAATTCCATAGACGAGATTTTTTATGTTTTTTTTAATATATATACTGTTTTGTGCTTTCGTTGCTTGAAACACCTTCTAGCTGTATCACAATTCATCAGTGTTGCCAGGCACGACTTCATGACTTATGTCATGTTCAGATATCTAGTTTGAGACATCCGTCATGCGTTTGAACAGACTGGTTTCCTCTCATTATACAGCTAATATGCAGATTTATTTCGCATTCTCATGGATATAATGATCAACGTTGTACAGTATAGCTTCTTTTGAACTCGAGAAGTTCATTAGCAACGATGATAGCGCACTAACTGTTGCTCTTTCGAGTCGAGGCATCTGACACTGAGGACTTCTGCCTCTCTCTCTCTCTCTCTCTCTCTCTCTCTCTCTCTCTCTCTCTCTCTCTCTCTCTCTCTCTCTCTCCTAGCCAAACCTGGCAAGGGCCTTGTTAATGGATTCGTTCATTTAGGATATTTCCTTCCTTTAGTGTAATTTCGATAACGTTTATTTGCTTGTTCTACACTTTGATTATGTACTGTCTCCAATTCAGTGAATCTACCTGTATTGCAAGAGTAAATACTATTCAGTTTTCACATGAGGTACATTTTTAAGAAATACGTATGTATGTAGCTGAGCAGTGTCTTCAGACAAGTCGTAGAGAGAGAGAGAGAGAGAGAGAGAGAGAGAGAGAGAGAGAGAGAGAGAGAGAGAGAGAGCAGGCTTACGTTATTAGGTTCGTAAAGCTTTTCATGTAAATGGAAAGTTATGTGCTTACATAAATAAATACTGACATGAAAAGTAAAGTAAGTTGTAGCTTATTTCCTGATAGGAATGTTTTTGATACTCAGCCTTGAACCAGAAACGTTGCTGTATTTGTTGCTGGTAAAGAAACCGAGAAAGGTTATAGCTTCCAAAAGGAAACTCAATGAAATAATTGTTGCAGATAGATCTCTCAAAGTGAAAGACGAAACTGCGTCATCAGGAGAGTATTGTTATATAGTTCAGGAAGTACGGAAAGAAGAAAACTGATAGTTATAAAGTTTATAGGGTTAGTAAGTAGATAATGGTTTCTACTGGTCTATCATATTTTTATATATATATATATATATATATATATATATATATATATATATATATATATATATAGATATGGATATATATATGATATATATATGATATATATATGATATATATGATATATATATATATAATATATATATATATATATATACATACATATATAAAAGCGAATACCACGTTTTCCTGTTTTATTCGCTTATATAATAAAGTCACGTTCATCTACTGTGATTTTTTAAGCATACATAAGTATATACATACATACCTTAACGTTATTATTATACCTTACGAATTATTAACAGTATACATAATTTTTTTCTTTTATTGTAGAAGAATGAGCATATTTAACTAATTTATGGAAACGTATAATATTAAAAATTACGCTTTTCTGGAAAACTGGCATACTCCAGATAGTAAACATTTTAGTTTGATATTCAGAAATATACATTCAAGGGTAGAGTAATTTATTTAAAGTGGATAGGCCATGAATGCTAAATGTTATCTTCAAATCCTGTACGCAGCAAATATATATACCTCATCTTCAAATAAAATTAGGTAAATTGAACTCAAACTGTTTGTGTTTTTGTTATCTTCTCGATCTCCTAAATGGTTGGATATAAGCAATACTGGTTTGGTGGCTAGTGTCGTGGCATGCCGCTTTCATGTCGCGGGTTTGTGCCTCTCCTATTTTTGTTATCTTCTCGATCTCCTAAATGGTTGGATATAAGCAATACTGGTTTGGTGGCTAGTGTCGTGGCATGCCCCTTTCATGTCGCAGGTTTGTGCCTCTCCCATGGCGATAAAAAATCACTGGCTCTGCATCATGATCAGTTACTGATGCAGTGTGGGGTCTGCGGTGGGAGGCTGAAACCAACATTCTTTGGAAGCTTGAATTTCAAATCAATGGCCCCTTGAATGTGCTTGTTCCATGTGAACAGGTTTCATCTTCTGAAGTAATAATGATAAAATTTTGCAGAAATAGACGCAAAATGATTATTTTAATTCATAATGCAATGAATTAGTTCAATAACAAACATTATACTCTGATTTTTTTTCCATCTGTCCATCCGCCTGTGGTGGTCGCGCATGGTAACACTCTGTCCCGGGCTTTAAATAGTTACCCTATGTCTAAATTTTAGGTAAATAAAAGGATATCTGGGTGTACATCTGCAACTGAAAAGTGTTTTAATAATTTACTGTATGCGAATTACACCGTTAATATTCGAAATAGGATATTATATAAAGCCCAGGACGCAGTGTTGCCATGCGCAAACACCAGAAGCGGATGGACATATGGGAAAAAACAGAGTATAGTAAGTTTAATTTAGAGTTGCATGGGCTCTGTAAATCAGAAAAGCCTAAAACCATCTGAAAAAAAAAATGGTTTCGCGTTGTGTTGAAGATACAGGAATTTCAGGATGGGATATTTATGATTTTTTTTTATTAATAGTGAAAATGTAAATAAATAAATAAATAAATAAATAACAGAAAAATTCCTGAGGCAACATGCAAGTGTTATTTGAGTTTTTGATAATGAAATTTTAA
>NC_087218.1:68045913-68050913 GCF_015104395.2 Macrobrachium nipponense | reverse complement strand
CATTTCGTGGATTGGGAGAGGGCATTTGAATGATGGTTGATGGTTCCGCTAAAGCCTGAGATCGGATGAGGGTTCGATCTCCCTCCAATGCATGTTTAGTCTCTCTCTCTCTCTCTCTCTCTCTCTCTCTCTCTCTCTCTCTCTCTCTCTCTCACACACAGAAACTACTGGAATGCATAAAGAGACAGTTCAAATACAAAAAACAAGGAAACGGTGCTGCAGCTCTACACATCAATAGTTAGACCTCATCTTGAATATGCAGTACAGTTTTTAGTCACCAACACTAAGAAAGGACATAAATAGATTAGGAGGAGCACAAGCAAGAACCACAAAGTTAATTCCATCCATCAGGCAAATAGGTTACCAAAGACGACAAGAGAGTCTGATCACATATGGCTTAGAAATACGGCGATTGCGAGGATAGCTAATAGAAGCATTCAAAATACTGACAGGCATAACAGAAGTAGATGGTAACCTATTTACGTTAAACGAAAACCAGGCAAGAAATAATGGATGGACAGTAGAGCTGAAGAGATACAACACATCCTATTGTGGGAACTTCTTTACATACAAGATATGTGACACTGAATAAACTGCCACCAGAAGTTGTAAACAGCAACAGTGTGGAAGAGTTTAAAAGAAAGCTAGACAATTTCATTAGGACACTGTGAATGAATATTAAAACCTGCTCCTAGAGATAAGTGAGTACACGATGTCTCCTCGGATTGACTAACAAATCTTTGAGACGTCCTATTCCTTGTAACTCTCTCTCTCTCTCTCTCTCTCTCTCTCTCTCTCTCTCTCTCTCTCCAAGTTTATGTAAGGTCGTCTTTAATTCCTCTTGGGCACGTGGGTCGTATTTGACAGCTTTTGTCTCTTTGAAAGCGAGGAAGTCTTTTTCAAAAGTTAGTAGACTCGACCTCATTTTCTGGTGATGATCATGAATGAGAAAGTCTGAGGAAGGTAGGAGGAGGTTTCTTCCATTCGGATTCTTGCTTTCATTTACCCATCGCTTTAATTCATTTGTCGAGGTCAATTTTTGTTCTTGTTGATCGGTCTGTTATTTTACTCCTCTTCCCCTTCGCTATGGTATGAACCCTTTGTCACTCATACGATATTTTTCTTTTAACGTTTTGTTAAGTTAGCGGTTTTCCGTTCTATGTTTTGTTTCGAAATATTTATTTATTTATCGATTCCATTATATTTATCATGCCTCCAAGCATTTGAGTGCGGTTGCACAATTGTATTTCATCTGTTTGTGTTTATGAGAAAATTCCTCGATCTACTTCCTGTGTGATATTTTAAAATACCAATAAAACACTGAATGGTAATTGTTCAACGACACAAACCGAAAGTAGAATTTTGCATATAGCCAATAATTGTGTTTTTGACTATATATGCAAGGTCGTTTTGACTAAATCACAACCCCTGCCTTTATAACTTTTTGGCTTGGGTACTATCTCTCTCTCTCTCTCTCTCTCTCTCTCTCTCCTCTCTCTCTCTCTCTCTCTCTCTCTCTCATTATTTATAATGAGCATACACTCATGATGTACGGGATACCATGAACCTGTTTAGAAAGCTTCCAAGAATGTTACTAACTTGTAAAAAACGACCCAAAGAGGCTGATGAGTAACTCTGTGTGCATGTTTATTTCAGATGAATAATGAACACATAATTAGCTGTTAAGTAGCAAGGAATTGAATGAATGATTGAATAAACAGAGCGAAGAAATGTTAAAAAAGTGTCTCCTTTGGTAAGGGAGCACAAACCCAAGACTGTGGAAGGTTATAATTATCATGGCACCTCCGAACGTTTGCAAACGTTTGTTGGTTATTTGGTCACCGTCCGGCATCCTATATAGACACAGATACCTGTAATAAGATATAGAGGAGATATAATTAGAAAGAGGGCGTGTCCAGTTCACGTCTACACAGTAGGGAACTTGAATATTCTACCATGTGCTATTATTTTTTATTTATATATAATAAATAACATTTTTTAATATTGTTGTCCTTCCTTTGACTCTGCCAGGGTCCGACCCGGAACATTAATTTTGCTGCCAACGTTGGTGCCTTAGTCAGTTATCTTGATAGAACGCGATAAGAAAACGGAAGTGGCAACTAGGCGTGCATCCTTTCACACAGAGAATTTTATTGTTATTGCCTCTCTCTCTCTCTCTCTCTCTCTCTCTCTCTCTCTCTCTCTCTCTCTCTCTCTCTCTGTCAGTATATTTCGGATTTCTGTCTCCATTTTCTGCGCGATTTGGCGTACCGTTGCGAAGATTTATTTTCTATTGTTCGTTCACTCTCATTCTCCTTTCTCTCTCTTTATGCTCAACTGAACTTGTAATAGTGTTTTTTGTTTTTTTTTTTTTTTTTTTGTTTTTAGTTTTCTGGTTCTCTTTTCCATTTCTCCTTATTTCCTTGCAATTCTTTCATCTCTCGTCTTGTCTTCTTCCGTCTGCAGCATTTTTAAGGACCTTTTTTTCCCCCCTAATCATTTTGATTTTCTTCTCATCGTTGTTTTTGGCTCCTCCTCCTCCTTCTCTTATGGACCCCCCCGCCCCCCCCCCTCTACCCCCTAGGCTTGCCATTTCTAATTAGGCTTCAGGCTATAATGGGTGATCGATTCATGTAGGAGGAGGCCGGAAATGAAGACGAATGGAGACCTCCCGGTATGAGAAAACTTTTGAAGGACCCGTTGCATGTGAGGCTTTGTTGAGGTCATTTTATCTGAGGGCAACTTTCTCTCGCAGAAAGCGTTTGCTTATAAAACGTTTTCTTAAAACAAATTATGGTTTGTGAGGTAGTTTTGTGAAAGGAGTACTTTCTTTAAAAAAATTGCATAAAATGTTTTCTTTAAGGGAAAATTTAATCAAAAGGATACTTTCTTTAAAAAAAAATTCACTAAACGTTTACTTAAAAGAAATTGATAGTGCAAGATAGCTTAATCAAAAGGATACTTTCTTAAAAAATTCACTAAACGCTTACTTAAAGAAATTGATAGTTTGCAAGATAGCTTAATCAAAAAGGATAATTAATTAAAAGAAAATTCACTAAACGTTTACTTAAAGAAATTGGTAGTTTGCAAGATGACTTAATCAAAAGGATACTTTCTTAACAAGAATTTCCACGAAACGTGTCCTTGAAGCTTTTCTGGATTGTGAAAGTTTTATCCAAAGGATACTTTCTTAACAAAAAGGTTTTACATGGAACGATTCCTTTAAGAAAAATTTATAGTGTGTGTGATTCTGTAGTTTTAGCCAAAGGATGACTCCTAACAAAAGAGTTTTCATAAAATGTTTAATTATATAGTTTTTATGGTTTGTAGCGTAATTGTATTTAATGGACAGAGTCATTTTCCTAAAGCATTTCTTCCAATACCTTGATTTCCTCCGGGCATAGGATTTGATTCCGTTAAATTTAAACATTCATTTGAAAAGCTTGTGTGGCTTTTGGTTCAATTGGATTATATTATATGTGTATATATATATATATATATATAATATATATATATATATATATATAATATGTATATGTGTTTGGGTGTGTGATAAAAAAAATCAGATTAATTTTAAAAAATACCAATATCGCATCATCAGAAAATCTGTCTTGCACAGTGGTTGAATAACGCCAAATTTTCTTTGGTATATCTGATAAGCTGTCACAGAATAAGCGCATTTTTTCCTCCCTTATTTTTATGTGAAATATGTTATATACTCTTTGCTGTGAGTGCGTGTTTGCATGTAAGGTCACTGACGTCCTCATCAGCACCATCCTCATTTTTCCCTTTTTCTATGGTATTTCCACAGAAGCATCTCATGGAAGTAGCGTGTTTTTATTTTCTGTCCGAAAGGCCACGCCCTCATTGGCATGATACCCGTAAACCGGTTGCTTCTTTTGTCTGTTTAGATTTACTGTGTCCCGATTCTTTTGCTTGTTTTTCTAGTATCTTTCACAACGCATTTTATTACATTAATATTTTCTCTAATTGTATATGCTTCCCTCTCCTTCCGCCTGTGAACCCCTTTTTATGCCTCCTTTATATATACGGTATATATATATTATATATATATATATATATATATATATATATATATATGATATATGTATTGATGTATATTTATAAATAATGAATTACGAACATTTGGAACGTGATGAATATAAAGGCAAAAGCCACGGAAGGATACTGCGAGGCCTTACGACTCAATGTCCTTTACTTATGCAGGACTTGCTAAGTAAAGGACATTGATTCGAAAAAGGACTCACAGTACTTATTCGATTTCTTTGCCTCGTGGGTTTGCCTATATTTTTGTATATACTATATATATAATATATATATATATATATATATATATATATATATATATATATATATATATATTGCATCCGTATCCCTTTTAGAGTGGCTTTAGAAGGTGCTGATGTTACGGTTTTCAAAGAGTAATTTTAGATGAAGTTGCCAGTCTATTTCCCGTATGTGGACTCTGTCCACCCCATTCGAATAACTACATACTAGATAATTTACTGATGAGGTCGACGTAGACACAGTGGACTCTTTTTAGTGATGGCTCCCACATTTTTCTCTGGTATCAATCTCGTATCTATAGTTGTTAAGGCGATGTTTATAACCAGCGAACCATGAAGACCGGTAATTTAATGTACATCCGAATGTACTGTTCGTATGTACGCTCGAAAAAATATGTGCGCGCAATAGCAAGATTAATGAACGGAATGTTCTCGTCAGTATTGATTTTTTTTTCTTTTTTTTTTCCCCCTTACTTCGAGTCTCGTGTTTGCAGGTGTGTTGTTAAGAGTCCATTGTGCGGAATACCCAAATGCTGTTGATGTGGAAGCTATATTCGGAAAAGCAATCACGCTTAGGAGTCACGAGGGAGCTCGGGGAAATAAACAGGATTGGTAAATCTTTGCCGTCAGTGAGCTGGGAGGAGGACGCTGCTCTTTAGATTGGTGAAGTGGCGATGATACTTGTCTGGATTG
>NC_087218.1:68003413-68040913 GCF_015104395.2 Macrobrachium nipponense | reverse complement strand
GTATATATATAATATGTATATATAATGTATACTATATATATAGTATATTATATATATTATATATATATATATATATATATATATATATATATATGTATATATAGATATAGATATAGGATATTGTTTGCGTGCTTAGGTTGGAATGTTAATTTTACAATTAAGATTCTCTCTCTTCTCCTCTCTCTCTTCATAAATGAATATAGGAAATGAGCGCATGGGGCGTCTCGTGTAAATGAAGGCCCCGGAGGACTCCTGATATCCCGCCCTGCAGCGGAGAAGGGGGATGGGGGGGGGGGGACGCCTCATCACCACCATCCTCTCCTGATCCTCCTCTATTCAAGAGAACCACTGCCTTTGATTGATTGCTTATTTAATCATCGCTTGATTCGAGTGTGGGGCAAGATGTATCTCGTGGTCCTTTAACGATCTCTTGGGGAATATTATTTTCATGTTTATCCGTTATACCCTCAGTCATAAAAAGGCTTTATATTATGAAGTGTATCTTTTAAGAATTGTTTTTCTTGATGTCATTTACCTTGGAAGGACAGCTTAGTGCTCTTAGGCCTCTGTAATTTTAGTGTTTCACTTTATTTTTATTGTAATTGGTTCGTGTTTATTTCTCCCTCTCTAGTTTTTATCTTCCTGAATTGATGATGATAATAATAATAATAACATCAATAATAATAATAATAATAATAAATTTGGTAAGCTAACACCTGCCCGTTACGTCTCGAATATCATTTCGGTCTGCGAAGTAAACCATTGGGAACCTCAAGTTGTATAAGGTGCTCTATCTCTCTTCCATTATGTATATTATATGTATGTATGTATATATTTATATAGTATGTATTCATATATACATACACACACAGACACACACACACATATGATGACGATGACTGGTTTCTATCTCTAGTTTTTATTTGTGTATATTTTTGTTTCGATTATTCTTTTATAATTCTACAGGGAAAGTTTCGGGGGACTAGGTTTCCCTTCCGTCTGTCTGTCTGTCTGTCTGTCATTGTGTCATTCTCGCGTCCCTTGTATCACAACTCCTAAACTGCCGGATGCATTTTAGTCAGATTTTGTATAAAGGTGACTATCCGGTATAAATGTGGGTGAAGGAGTCTTGCTTCTTTGCCTATCAGTATCTGTGCCACTCTTTCCACGTCGTCACAACTCCTCCTAAACTGTTGAATGGATTTCAGCCTAATTTGGTGCCAAGATAGACTTTCATGCATCGATGTGCATAAAGAGAGGTCGTCCATTTGCCTTTCAGATGTTACGAGGCGGAATGTTCCCTGAGAAGTTGGTTGGGGGTCGTTAAGGGGACATGTGTTGTTTCAGTAATAGTCTCAGAATGGTTAATATTATTAATTCGTTATTAATGTTACTGTAGTAATTGTTTTCTTTCTTGATGTTATTGTTATTTTTCTGCGTTGTTGAAAAGGGTCGATTGTTGTCAGCGTGAACATGGCACGGCCTTTTAAACGATCTCTGTTTGTATGATATAGTTTACTCTCTGTTTTATTGTCATTATTGTATCTCAAATACTTGCTGACAAGTGATGGAGAAAAGGGGGGGGGGGGGGGATGTTTAGGGGTGGGCATTTTGAAGGATGGAGTGAGTATGAAGGATGGAGTTGAGTATGAAAGATTAGTGGGGGGGGAGGGGGTGTATAGTGTAGGAGTGAGAAATTTATCGAGCTTAAAAGTGAGGACACTGAAATAGATTTTCTCCTCTTTGCTCCTGGTCTCCACTTATTTGCTCCGTGCGTCTTCCTTTTTATTCCATTTTTTTTCTATAGCCGCATCTAACAGGCTGACCTTGAACTCGATTTTGTCGGGATGCTTGATTTAATATGTAGACGAAAATGTCGGTGTTTTTTTTTGTTTTTCCTTTGATTATGAGGCTCGGTTGGAATGGAGCCTCTTCTGTTTTAGAGCGGAATGCTCCAAGGCGTCAGTGTGTGAGAAGGAAAATTTACGAAGCGTTTCATCTATAATGTATCTGTGTGTCTTATTTTCGTGGTTAAATTTTTTATATGTAATCTTTTATTATGTCGCGTGAATTGCTTAAATCCATACTGTAGTTTATAGACCACTCATATATTCCTACGAGTTTTTCTGACTTCAAATTATATATGTACGAATTTTTATCACATCACCGTGGTTCATATAAACACATCGAGCTACAATTGTCCTTTAATATCAAATTCACTCTACCTCGGAATTAATATATTTTCATATATATAAATTTCTCAGTTGATAATAATTTCGTCCTCTCATGGGCTCATGGGTTCGAACCAGCGCCCAGCGGACTGAGGAGAAATCAGGACCTCTTGGAGGTTTATATCCTATATCTTATAATTTTTAATATATATATATATAAATATAATATTATTATATATTATATTATACTATATATATATATAGATATATATGTACGCATTATATCGTATAATTGGTAGGTGCAGTATTATATATTTAGATGTGTTAGTCGCTTATCTATATATATACATATATATATATATATATATATATATATATATATATACATTATATATTATAATCATTATATGTTAATATATATAATATATATATAATATATGTGTGTGTGTGTGTGTGTGTGTGTGTGTGTGTGTGTGTGTGTGTGTATTAGAGCATATGGGTTTATGAAGCAAATGGGCACACGATAGTGTTGGGAACAAGTAAAATGCTTTCAGCTGACGGTACAATTTATTTGTTTTTCGCTTACAATAATGTTAATATAATTATCTGCGATTCCCATTGGTTAACGCCCAGGTCGAACACGTGTCATGGGGTCCTGAGCTGTCAAATAAATGCAACGAATTATCCTTCAGCTGTGGTACCCGCTGAGTAACGGGTAGAGAGAGAGATTTATGTCACTCATTTGTATTTTGCTGGAATGTATTGAAGAACGATATACTACCCTCCTAGCCTTGAATGGATTCATCTTTTTTTTTTTTTTTTTTCCCTAGCGGATGTAATTAAAAATCTTCTGCCTAGGCTATTGGCATTACGTGAGAGTGGAAATATGTTAAGTATTTGAATAAATGGAATTACTACTACTACTACTACTACTACTACTACTACTACTACTATATTTAAACAGAATCTGTAAGTGAATTTTTTTTCTGTAATCTCTCCTACTACTACTACTACCACCAGCACCACTACTACTATTACTATAGTACGATTGATGATGGAAATGAATTCGTCCATCAGTGTAATTGTGGAACTTGTGCAGTGGGATGTAAAAAAAATCACGAGATTAAATAGCAATCTACTATAGTGCGCTTGGGTGGCCTCCCACCTCCTTCACTGTGTGTATTTGTTTGTTTGAATGTAGTTGAGAGAGAGTTCTCGCAACGTCACCACCACCTCCTCCTATCAGGAGAGGGATGGGGTACGGATATTCGTTCCTCTCAGAGGATCCTTAGAGAGAGAGAGAGAGAGAGGAGTTGGGGTGGGGGGTGTTGGTTTTAGTTTCATTAGCTATTGTCCTTAAAGCTTGACAGAAAGACAAAAATATCGGGGCGTAAAGCTGTCGTGTTCATCGCCGTCCATAATACATTTTGCTTGATTACTCGCGTGTCGTTACGTAAGGACCTGGGCGCTTATTGATTTCCCCCAGACGGCTCTCAAAAGCCCTTCTCTTCTCGCTGCGATTGTGGGAAGTAGTGAATCTCGGTCCTTTTTTTTTTTCTTTTTTTTTTCATTTGGATGCTTCATTTGCATGTAAATATTTATTTTAAACTATACACTTTTACTCTAGAGAGGTGGCTCTACTACAGGGTTTCATCCGTGTGGCTGAAGAGGTTGTTATCCTTCAGGTTCTCTTGGCTCCAGAGGGCGTTACCCTCCCGGATTTCTCGGCTACTGAGGGCGTTAGCCTTTGGGATTTCGTAATCCCCCAGAGGATGTTAACCTTCAGGTTGTTGTGGTTCCAGGTTTTCGTTGCTCCAGGTTTTATCTTCCTGGATTTCGTGGCTGCAGAGGATGTTATCCTACGAAATTTCGTTGCTCCAGGTGTTATCTCATGCATTTCATGGCTCCAAAGGGCAGCATCCTAACAAATTATGAGGCTCTAGGCATTATTCTTCCGGACTTCATGGCTCCAGAGGGCGTTATCCTCCCGGTTGGCGTGGCTCCAGAAGGTGTAATCCTCCTGGATTTCATTGCTACAAAAAAAAAAAAATGTTATCCCTCTGGATTTTGTTGTTCCAGAAAGTGTTAGCCTCCCGGATTTCGTAGCTCGAGAGAGCATTATTACCTTCTGGCTTTCGTGGCTCCAGAGGGTGGTATCCTTCTAGATTTCATGGATCCATAATGTTATCCTTTGGGATTTTGTGGCACCTTAATGTGTTATCCTTCCAGATTTCATGGATCCAGAATGTGTTATCCTTCCGGATTTCGTGGCTCCAGAAAGTGTTATCCTTCCAGATTTCATGGATCCCTAATGTGTTATCCTTCGGATAACACAAATCCGGAAGTATAACACATTCTGCCAAATTTCATGGATCAGAATGTGTTATCCTTCCGGATTTCGTGGCTCCAGTAAGTGTTATCCTTCCAGATTTCATAGATCCGTAATGTTATCCGAAATCCAAAAGTATAACATATTCTGGATCCATGAAATCTGGAAGGATAACACAATGGCACCAGAATGTGTTATCCTTCCAGATTTCATGGATCTGTAATGTGTTATACTTCCGGATTTTGTGGCACAAGAGGGTGTTATCCTTCCAGATTTCATGGATCCAGAATGTGTTATCCTCCGGATTTCGTGGCTCCAGAAGTGTTATCCTTCCAGATTTCATGGATCCGTAATGTGTTATCCTTTCGGATTTTGTGGTCACCAGAAGGTTTTTATCCTTCCAAATTTCATGGATCCGTAATGTGTTATCCTTTCGGATTTGTGGCACAGAAGGTTTTATCCTTCCAGATTTCATGGATCTGTAATGTGTTATACTTCCGGATTTTGTGGCACAAGAGGGTGATATCCTTCCAGATTTCATGAATCCCTAATGTGTTATCCTTTCGGATTTTGTGGGACCAGAAGGTTTTATCCTTCCAGATTTCATGGATTCAGAATGTGTTATCCTTCCGAATTCAGAATATGTTATCCTTCCGGATTTCGTGGCACCAGAAGGTGATATACTTCCAGATTCCATGGATCCAGAATGTGTTATCCTTCCAGATTTCATGGATCTGTAATGTGTTACCTTCCGGATTTCGTCGCACCAGAAGGTGATATCCTTCCAGATTCCGTGGATCCGTAATGTGTTATCCTTCCAGGTTACATGGATCCGTAATGTGTTATCCTTCCAGATTTCATGGATCCGTAATGTGTTATCCTTCCAGATTTCATGGATCCGTAATGTGTTATCCTTTCGGATTTCGTGGCACCAGAAGGTTTTATCCTTCCAGATTTCATGGATTCAGAATGTGTTATCCTTCCGGATTCAGAATATGTTATCCTTCCGGATTTCGTGGCACCAGAAGGTGATATCCTTCCAGATTCCATGGATCCAGAATGTATTATCCTTCCAGATTTCATGGATCCGTAATGTGTTATCCTTCCAGATTTCATGGATCGGTAATGTGTTATCCTTCTGGATTTCATGGATCCGTAATGTGTTATCCTTCCGGATTTTGTGGCACCAGAAGGTGATATC
Source organism: Macrobrachium nipponense (assembly GCF_015104395.2). Lineage (NCBI taxonomy): Eukaryota > Metazoa > Arthropoda > Malacostraca > Decapoda > Palaemonidae > Macrobrachium > Macrobrachium nipponense. Next base: position 68,035,212 of record NC_087218.1, on the reverse strand, counting down.
CTTCCAGATTCCATGGATCCAGAATGTATTATCCTTCCAGATTTCATGGATCCGTAATGTGTTATCCTTCCGGATTTCGTGGCTCCAGAAGGTGTTATCCTTCCGGTTTACAACTAGTATCTTTAGAAGACGCCCCTGATCCCATCCCCCACTGCTACCCAGAATCTGGACTGAATCTCTAATGTGTCACTAGTGAGTTGAAGCAGATAAGCAGTGGACCGCGACTAGCTCGCGCTGGAACCCGGGGCTGCTGTCTCCCCTAACTTCCTGATCCCCTACCTACCCCGCCCCCACCCAGGGCAGACAAAGAGGCTTACAGGAAGAGGGTGGATGTCTCCCCTACCCTCCTGTTCCCCCACCTGCCCCACACCAACCTGGGGCGGACAGACCGGTTTGTAGGGGTGGGTGGCTGTGTCATGTCTCCCGTACTGTTACCCCGGGTAAGAAAAACAAAACCAGATCCTTTCGGGTTTTATTATAATAGATTTCTTAGGCATTTGAATTTTTCCCACGGGTAGGCGACTTCGGACATATCTGAGATGGTATTCATTCTGGATATAAATTGGGTATTTTTCCGTATTCGGTGGTGGACAATGAAAAAAAGAAGAAAAATGTGTGTTGGGATGGGGTTGAGAATGAAACCTAACCCCAGCAGAACGGTATTTATTGACTCGCCTGTTGACCATCAAGCAATCTGGGATAACTGAAATAGGAGGAGAATTCAACAGTCAGTTTAATGAAGGTTGATCGATTTTTTCCCTTTTGACATTAATTGTACTAGTATCTTCGACTCCCCTCATTCACAACTTACAGATTTTTGTGTGTATATATATATATATATATACATATATATATATATATATATATATTATATATATATATATAAACTTAGCCACCTCTTCCATTGAGTATACGTCATCGTCCCTAGAATTGGTCAGTTTTGACGAGTCCTTGACTTCACTCATTTGTAAACCCGGAATTCTAATCCTTTGCCTACCTGTTTGTATCATTGATCGTATATTATATATTTTCGGTTGTTGGGGTGTGGGGTGTGGGTGGTTTTATCCCTACCGAAGAGAGGAAGTCGATGACTGAGTCATTTTTGCAGTAACTTTGGCAGCTGAGGCACCACATAGTTTGCGATCAGTTAACTTTGCAGCGAACGAGCCGGATTTGTGACATGGCGGTCACGTCACTTCATTCATATACACATGCATTCAGATAAACAAGTTATATTTTGTCTTCTCTTGAGTAAACTCAATTAAAGTTTATGAAGCGTAAGAGAGAGTCGAGGAGATTTTTTTTTTATTAGTATCTTGTTCGCATCAAGATTATTACTCAGCAACATAATTATCTGACCATCCTACTGGTTTCTCTTACGTACTGGGCTTATGAGTGCTCTTACTTAAACCGTAATTTATTTGATCATTTAAGTATTTTCTAATCATAGTATCGTATAATTTTTTACGCTAACGTCGCAATTATGTGCATCGTATTTGTTATCCATTTTAAGTTTCGTTATTTCGCCAAATTTTATGTTACCACTTCAGCAGGAGACTTCCAAGTGCTGACGTTTTCAGTAATAGACTGTTGACTTGTTTATGGGATAACTTTACCTTTGTTTGCAGCCTCTTAAAATATTTTGCTTATGAAACTTCACTTTGAGTGGTGAGAATCGTATGGGTAGCCAGGATAATTCAGAAAGAGAACAAGGAAATACGACTAAGAAATACCGGAATGGAATCAGAAAGCTTGGCAATTCCAGAGTTGATGAGGAAGAATGTGTCGTTGGAAAGAAAAACTTGAACGGAATGACCTGTGCTCTCAAAAAAGTGGAGCGTACCACCTCGGTGGCCGCGAGTTCGATTCTCTGCCATTTCGTTGAGGTGTGAGAGATGTGTATTTCTGGTTCGGAAGTCACGTAAGGCCGTTGGTCCCGTTGCTGAATAACCACTGGTTCCATGCAACATAAAAACACCATACAAATATACAAACAAAACTCGAAAAAGTGCGAAGATAATCCCGCCACAGATTACATTAAAGTTAACTACATCTTAGTTTTACCAGACCACTGAGCTGATGAACAGCTCTCCTAGGGCCTGGACCGAAGGATTAGATATCTTTACGTGGCTACGAACCAATTGGTTACTTGGCAACGGGACCTACAGCTGATTGTGGGATCCGAACCACTACGAGAAACGAATTTCTGCCACCAGAAATAAATTCCTCTTATTCCTTGTTGGTAGAGCAGGGAGTCGAACCCGGACCTGGGAGCGTTAGTCGAGCACGTAACCCACTCGTCCAACGCGGAACTACAGATTACATTAAAAAGAAATCGATCGCGTCCTGTCATTGCAGCGTGGGAGAATTTGTGTGTCAGGGTCCCTAACCAGATAGCTAATCAAGGGATCATGTTGCATGTGGGCCTCCTAGTTTTATTGAGGGGGGCTGTTTTCCTAGGGAATGGTGGGCGGGGGGGGGGGGGGGGGAGGAGGGAGGTACTCCTGAGAGGGCCACCAGCAGTGGCAGCTGTTCGAATATGTCTGTCGGAATTGTCGTCGGTGGGATTTGACCCAACAAGGCGGGAAGGATAATTATATATGAGGCCTTCCCTGTTACACTGTCTGCAAGTTTCAGCTTCATCATTCGACCTCCGGGGATTGAGCTGCAAATGATATATACATCATACACAGGCAACGATACTTGGGTATATTTTTGTCACAGCTGACCCACAGCGTCTACCCCCAAATAAGGGAATGACATGGTGCAAATTTTAAATGTATGGGACATTTCTCATGTTGAGTTTGATTCGATTCGTTTTGTCAGATTAATATTCGTCGATTGGTTTTGTCAGCTTAACATTCATCGATTCGTTTTGTCAGCTTAATATTCGTCGATTCGTTTTGTCAGCTGTTTTTGCCTGATATGTTAAATATTTGTGTTTTATCATCAAAATGACCAAATTTTATTTAGTATATAGCCTATGACGTGGAGGACGTAATATCTACTTCCCTATGACGTCGCGTGACTCTCTCTCTCTCTCTCTCTCTCTCTCTCTCTCTCTCTCTCTCTCTCTCTCTCTCTCTCATCTTCAGGGACCTTTATCCTCATCTGGTTTTCAATATTATTATTATTATAAATTCCGAGCAGTCTCTCTTACTTAAATGATGTGCAACTTCTTCCATGTTTCCCGTACTTCTGGCCTCTGCATTAGAGGACTTATACATTCTTGGTAAAATCAGATGTTTTTGTTATTATTTTGTTTTCATTTTAGTTTTATTCCATGCAACAACTTAGACGCAATCATTCTACCATGTCGATTGAGTTTTCATTGTCTTTCCAACGGGTTCACATTATGAGAAGCTGGTGAAGAGAGGCCCATTGAAAGACCAAGCGGTTTATTCTCTCTCTCTCTCTCTCTCTCTCTTCTCTCTCTCTCTCTCTCTCTGAATACTTAAGGGGAAGTAAGCATGTAGAGAACACAAACATACGCACGCAAGCTCACTCACACACACATATATAGTATACATTTACGTATATATATATATATATATATATATATATATATATCACAATCCACACACATACTCATCAAGCACACACACATACACTCATCAAGTGAATAGTACCAGAAATGGTACACTTTTCTGTTCTCTTAGCGATGAATTCTGCAGGGGCCAGGTTGCTAGCCTCATACCCATTCTCCTGATCCAGCTCTGTGCACTGGTGAGCGAAAGACCGGGAGACGATTTACGGACTGTTCAAGCATGAGCCCAGTGCTGCACTCCCGGTTATAATGCTGATTTGGCTTATTACACCTTCCAAAGGTGAATCGTGGGGCCGTAACATTCACATGCCAATAATTATCATCATCGTCGCTATCGCTCCCAAAGCTGTGCAAAGCACAGGGCTTCAGCCCCTTGTCTCAAAGTTCTCCCCGTGGTGGGGATAGTGTCGTCAGTGCACCTTCTTCGGTGCACTGTAGGCATAGCTTAAGGTTCTTGGCAACGTTACTTCGGCAACCCCTTTCATCCATTTTACTGTACTTCCTTTCATATTCTCTTTCTTCCATCTTACTTTCCACCCTGTCTTAACAATTGTTTCATAGTTGCTGTTAACACCTTTCAAAACTTTTTATCCTGTCAATTTCCATTTCAGCGCTGAATGACTTCATGGGTCCAGTGCTTGGCTTTTTGGCTAAAATTCTTTATGTTTCAATATTCAAAGTTCTCATCGAAGTAGGTTTGGGTCTTCCGACTCTTTTAGTTGCCGAAGGACCCCAGCTGACAATGATACAATGCGAAGAACATCCCCATGCCATCTCCAACATCCCATCGTCGTTATGTCGTGTACATATGAAACTCATAATTTCCCGTATGGTACCAGTTCTTACTATCCAGCCATGTGGCATTCACATGTATGTATGTATGTATGTGTGTTGTATGTATGTATACCCACGCACATTTTATATATATATATATATATATATATATATATATTATATATCTATATATATATAAACCTACATACATACACACGTGCATACAATATGTCTGTATATAGATGGCATGTTTTTTTATACCTTAGAAAGAGAGAGAGAGAGAGAGAGAGAGAGAGAGAGAGAGAGAGAGAGAGAGAGAGAGAATCACAACTTTTTTTTGTGTTGTTTGGTAGGCCATATATTCATATAAAGCACGACCATATATTGAAATGACATATTTTCGGTCAATTTACACAAATGCCGAGGCTGTTCTTCGGTTCTTTTATAAGGAGACAATAACATCTTTCGTTTGTACAAAGAAATATTCATCTAACCACACATTTGGGAACAGAAATACTCACCTATACCCATATGCGACCATCCATCCACCATCCAGATAGTACACGAGCACTTGGAAACTAGATACACCAGCCTACACAGGGGTCGTCGCCAGCCCATCTGCTCAGGAATGGATACTACTTATACACTCACTCTCACACTCGCGCATTGCATAAGCATTCGCATTCCTCCCTTTCAGTTAACATAAGCGGAAACACACGCAAAGCCATATTCGTCCTCCCACATTCGAACGTATGCATACTTCGCAGTGCTATAAATTCCACCTTGTACACACACGTCGTACATACGAGGGCATATCCAGCCTCCTGTAACACAAACATGTACGTTTCAACAACCAAACACACACTCACACAATATGCAGGGTTTTTCAACGTCCTTTTTGGTTCCTTTCTGCAACCCCTTTTACTCTTTTTACTGTACCTCCATTCATATTTTTTCTTCCATCTGTCTGCCCACTCTCTCGAACAATTTTTTTCATAATGCAACTCCAAAGTTCTCCTCCTGTTACACCTTTCAAACATTCATAGGTCCCAGCGCTTGGCCTTTGGCCTTAATTCGATTTTCGGATGCTCATGCAAAGCGCACAAAAACAAATCCGCCCTCCTCACAAACACACAAACACACACACGCACAACCACATCCGCTCGCAGACATAATCACTTGCAAGACACACAAACACGTCTATCCACTCGGATACTACACAGTGACACAATCCCACGCGCACGCACGCACACCGTCCCTTGTTGCTGCCATAGAACAAGAGAGAGAGAGAGAGAGAGAGAGAGAGAGACTGCAGTCATGTTTGTTGCCGAATCCAAAGCTCGCGATTTGGGACGTTGACTTCAAAGGGGGAGTAAGTGACAAACAGATCGACAGTTGCGGGGCTTTTCCGCCCTTATAGCCTCGTGCGAAAGGGATCACCTATTAAAAAAATATATATATATATTCTTGCCACTTGCTCGAACAATGAGCGATGGTTTTTTTTTCGCACACCTCACGTAGTGAAGGTATATATATTCATTGCGCTGTTATTCAGGCGTTTGCATTCCGGGTACTGTTATGTTATTACTGAAGGTTGCAGTTCGTTCCCGTATTGTTTTGACTGGTTTGATGCAGTGTTGGCGTTTGGTAGGTGCTTGGAAGCAGGGGGGGGGGGGGGGGGGGATGTCTTTGAAGTCCTATGGTTATTTGAAGTAGTGCAATAGGTAGGTATCTGGTATTAAGAGAGGAGGGTGCGGCGAAGGTAAATTCGTAGCGGAGATTCATTATTTTAAATATATAATATGATCTATGTATATATGCAATATAAAAACACCGTATCGATGTCTTCTAAGTAATCAGGATCATATTTAATATATATATATATATATATATATATATCTATATATTTATTTATTTATTTAATTTTTAAAAAGAATTTGTGCCAAAAAGGAAATAGCAACACGAGGAAATAACAACATTTGAATTAAAGAAAACATTTAAGGTGTTGGCAACGTAGCTCTTTAAAGTGACATGTGAAATTGATATTTGATTATTCTGGCACGTAAAATAATGTTATTGTCCGAGGAATGAATGTGTACGGTGTTAAATTAAATTGAACGAACTTATGTCAGCACAGCTCATGCCAGTAAAAGAAGTAGGTAGCACAAGTAATTGTAGTTATAGCGATAGTGAGATGTGCTATTGATGAGGCTCTCCTGAGATGAGAAGTGATTGTGAGGCTCTGCATCACGATCAGTTACTGCTGCAGTGTGGGGTCTTTGGTGGGAGGTTGAAACCCAACATTCTATGGTAACTCGAATTTCAACTGCTTGTTCCAGGTGAAAAGGTTTCATCTGATGAAATTTCAATAATAATAGTTACTTATTTTATGTGTGCTCGTAAAGATACGCTGTTAAATGAATGATTGATGATAAAAGTAATAATAATCCTTCGTTGCGACTCATAGTATGTTAGCTAGGGCAGTCGACAGGTGTCATGAACTCTGCAGGTCTCGTGTCGTTTGTGAGTTCTCAGAAAAATGTGGTTTTTTATTTTTTATTTTTTTATTATTATTATTATTTTTTTTTTAGCAAATTAAGAAAGTGCCAAATTTGCCTGAGACTCTTATTCAACTAATTATTCCCTGCTGAAATACGAAGCTTTTCAAATACTTAGTATATATTATTAGATATTATTATTATTAGTATGCATCCATATAGCGGCCTAGACTCGGGTAAAAAAAAAAAAGTAAAAGTAAAAGTTTCGTCAGTAGAAAATTGTAGGCGCTTTCCAAAGAAATCTCGTCGCCTTTTCCTGCTAGCAACGCCATTTGTACTCGGACCTTGTTATTTGTGGAGTATTTGTTGTCATTGTTTGTGTAAACAGGAAGTGTAGAAACTTGCCACTAGAAATGATAATGCAATCGGAGTAGTAGTTTCATCCGTAGTTGTAGTTTATGTTATCTTTTGTGATAGTCTTAAGTCTGGTGTGTGCGATCTTCGTTACTTGTTGATTTAAACCTAATATTTTAATCTATATTTGGCATGAATTTGTTTAATTTAAGGGAAATTTTAATATCCTGTATAATTTTAAATGAATGATTTCTTGAATTTGTGTTAACCGTGATTCTAATCGGTTCTTGGTCATTAAAATTTGCAGTCAACGTACGGATATACAAAATCGTTATAATTTTCATTGAGTTTCATAATTAAAATCCTAAATCCTGTTAAAAGATTTTCTTGTTGCGATCGTTACCTCCAAACGCTCCACTGAGAAATTCCTCTTAATATTGCTGTAAATTATCCTTTCATTATAAATCTTCTTATTTTAATACCATATAATGTAAGTGTCAATGCAATCTAGCGAAAGTATTGTATGTGTAAGTGTCATTGTCTTTGTATTATACTTGTTCTTCTGATATGTCCAAATCCCCTGTGAATCTTGTTCATTAATGTGTGTACCAAGTCCTGTGTTTACTTTTAGACATTTTCCCCCCTTGTTGATGTTGTTTTTTTCTTATAGTTTAATGTAGTCTTGTTAACATTGAATGTGCATAATTTCCTATTGCTTGTCTTTCTCTTTTACTCTCTCTCCCTATTTGTTTATATACAATAAAAAGGAAAACTAAATTACACTCTCTCTCTCTCTCTCTCTCTCTCTCTCTCTCTCTCTCTCTCTCTCTCTCTCTCTCTCATACATATATTATATATATATATATATATATATATATATATATATATATATATAATACATACATGATATATTATACACACACACACACATAATATATATGTGTGTGTATATATATATATATATATATATAATAATATTAATTATATATCTATATATATATTATATATAAATAATATCTATTATATAATATATATATATATATATATATATATTAGGCTATATAAACGTATATATATAGATATATATAATACATATATATATATATATATATATATAAACATAGCAAGTAGAATTACACTCACGTTACTAAATATATTCGTTTTGTATGTGTACACAGTCACACACTAAAGTAGAATGGAGAATATATGTACACTACTATGCACCACACATTCTCTCTCTCTCTCTCTCTCTCTCTTTCTCTCTCTCTCTCTCTCTCTCTCTCTCTCTCTCCCTGAGTGGTGTGTGTGTGATCATGTTTTACTCCCTGTTGTGTTGTGGAAGTTTTGACTTGACTTTTCTGTTATTATTGCGGCCACGTATCGTGAAGGAGACGGAGGAGAAGTTCTGGCCGCATCCGACTGGGGGCTGAGAGGTGCGCCCATCTTCGCGAGCGGGGGCGGGGGGCGCCGGGGGGTGGGCGACCCCCACTCACCCCCCCACCACGCCCACGTACCTCCCTACCAAGCCCACCCATCCGCCCTACCGAGATACACATCCAACACTTCTACTACCATCGTGATTGGCGGTATTTCGACATCCATTGAATTTTTCCTTCATTTTCTCTCTCCTTTATTTTTTTTAATGATAATGATAATTATAATCTCTCTCTCTCTCGCTTTGCTGGAGACTGGGAATGTAATGTAAGCTGCTGTTCTGTGGTATGACCCTGTATTACCCTGACTGTGATTATAGTGTTGTAGTTGGTATGATTAGTATTATTATCATTGTTATGGTCAGCATCATGCCGGGTACTGTGTGAGTATTAGGAGTAATATATAGTCAGTGTCATGATTAATATTGGAATGAACATGGGTGATATGCTCAGTATTATGATTGCATTGTCATGGTTATTAATAATATGATCAGTATTGTGGCTGATATTGTGATTGTTTAACAAGAACAATATTATGATGCATCTTGTGATTATTATGATTATCACCAACATTGCGAATCATAATATTGTGATTATGATTCTTTAAAAAAAACAATATTATGACTTGACATTGCGATTATTACGATTAATATGATCAGTATTATAATATGACTTGATATGAAGAAGATTGCTATCCCTCCCCTCACAAGCCCTAAGGTGTAGTGCGTAAACCATCGAGAGTCTGCCGTTGCGTTGCCGTTGCTGTGGTCGTGCCGTCGCCGGTAATTTTGTCGCTAATGTAGTCGTCCAAACCCCCATCCCCTCCCCCGCACCTCGGCCTTGCCTGGTGTAGAATTTCTAGCGACAACATTGTCCGACGCGACGTCCCAGCGACAGTAGAATGCATAGCGGCGGCTCTGGCTCTTTCGCAGCTGAGGCAGCAGTTCCTGCTGCATTAACAGCAGCATCAGCAGCTTAGAATGGTGCAGGGAGTGGTAATATGGCGCTGTTCTGTGCTGTGCTACCGGCTCTCTCCAGCATCAGTGATAACAAGGATATTTGATCTCTTTAAGCTGCTGCTAAGAGGCTGCGGATGGTACTTTAAAGGCATTTTGCTGTGCAAGTTATATATACATTTTACGATTTCGTCCCTTCTCACACCCCCACCCCCAGCAAGTCCCTAGGCTTCCTTCCACCCCCCCCCCCCCCCACCCCCCCTCCCTCCCTTAGGCTTTTGCTTATCTAGTGAATCCATCCGGAAAAATTAAGGGTTTTGGCACCTTTGGTGGCCCACCTTGCTCTTGAGCTTCGAGCGCTGATAAGCTGTTCAGTCAGACGATGATTTAAGACAGTTATTTTATTCATTGTTGTTATATAATGACTTTGTTCCCTTTCACTTAAAAGGCATTGATGATCAATTTCATTTTGAACCCCCTGGCAACTCTTTTGAGTGTCCTTATCATCATTTTGTCAAAAATTTGCGCAATCATACATGTCTGGAGACGAATAGCTTTTACTGAATGTATAATTCCCTTCATTTATTTCACTGCTTATTTAGTTCAGCAAATCAGCCGTTTACCAGTTGGTCAGTTTAGGAATTTTCATCATTATGTATATATATATATATATATATATATATATATAGTATATATATATTACATATATATATATATCCCTTTCCCCCACTAATGCCCCCCCTCCCTAACCTTCATAATTTTTTTTAAATGTGGTCATTTTCCCTTCACATTAGTCACAGTAGTGGAATTTGATCTGGCACTCTGTACTTACATCCTGAAACCTGCTAAAGAATGACCATTGTTACCATGATAATTGCTTGAGTATGACATTATCAATTATATTTATTCATTTGTAGTTATTAGAATATCACAGTTATTTCGTTAGATTAGCTCATGTACGACATAATCACTTTCAAAGTGAGCGTATTGCTGGATGGTAGTGTATAGTAAAAATGATGGGAGAATGCGATTGACCGAATTGGAAAGTTAGTTTAGAACCTTAGAAACTTTTGGTAGTGTATGACATTTCTGACATCTCTTCAAGCTTGAAGATATAACATAGCAGACTTACAGAATCTGTAGTATCAGTATTTAGAGTAGCACAGGTTTCTAGAATAAAATTTTAGAACAGAAAGGAAAATATCTGTAAAAAGCCGTGTTGATGGAATTATTTCCAGATCTGAAGGTACTGGAGTTTCAAATATAATATATATATATATATATATATATATATAGTATATATATATATATATATATATTTATTGTATGTATGTATGTTGTATGTATGTATGTATGATGTATGTATGATATATGTATATATGTTTACGTATATGTTTATATATATTATATATATATATATGTGTGTGTGTATATATGTTTTTATTCTTGTATCTATAATATATATATAGTAATGTACTATATATATCTGTATATATATATATCTATATATATATATATATATCTATATGTATTTATATTTTTATGAACTTTTGAAAGTTTTTCTCCAGCAATTTACTTTGCCAGTAGACAGAATAAATGATAATTTTTTCTTATTAAGGTCAATAATATGATGATGATTTTTGCTTGCATTTTGAAATGTTCTCACCCCATAATGGAGTGTCATGACAGTTTATAATAGTTACAGTGAAATGTTATAGAATAAAACAGTAGCTTTAAAAGAAGCCAAATAGCTTAAGCACAATTTGCGAAGTAGAATAGAGTTCCTTTTATAATTCGGTAGTAGTAGAAGTTTGAGCCTTTGTACTTTCAGAAGGTACGGAAACTAATAACAGTGAAAGTCTTTAGACATTATATAAGGTTTTCAAGCTTTGTAGAGAAAGTTTTCACATACTCTTTATACTTAGGAATAATTGAAAAGCGTGGTGCTTTTATCCAAGTTCTGGAAAGCTGAAAACCAAGTGATGACATGATAAAGGCTTCAGTAATAGAATTGCGGTATTAGTGTCGACTTTTTTTAGCGCTGGTCTTAGATTGGACCAGTTTAATGAGCTAGAACTTTGATAGATCATTTTAATATGAATAGCTGACTTATAAATAATTTTATTATGAATATCTAACACAGATATTTTTTAATATGAATAGCTGACATATATTGTTTTTATGAATAGCTGACATATAAATAATATGTTATGATTAGCTGACATATAAATCATTTTTTTCATGAATAGCTGACATGTAAATCATTTTTAATACGAATAGCAGAAATCTGCATAAATATGTTACGTGAATGTCATATGTAGATAGCATGAATAGATAATCATTTGAAGGTGTTAAGGTGTTTCACGATCGAAGTATTGAATGTCCGTCTCACCTTTGCCGGGATGGTTGATGTGTCTATCGGTTGCGCACCTCAATATGCTTCTCTTTCGGGTAGTTTTGGGACGCCGCTGTTGCACCTGTCTATCCTCTGCGGACAATTTTGGTTTACTTGGTATACACTTCGTAGATCCTTAGTTTTTATTCTCTGACCTACGAATCTACAGTTATTACTGTAGATTTACTTTGATTCCTTGTGTTTTATCTTTAGTTATCTGGTACTTAACTTTCGATTTTTAGTATTTTAATTATTTCTCTCTCTCTCTCTCTCTCTCTCTCTCTCTCTCTCTCTCTCTCTCTCTCTCTCTCTCTCTCTCTCTTTTTAAGTTGCTTGGTACTGGGCTTTCATTACTGTATACCTGCCCGATCATGCATACGTGTTTTATTTGATACTTTACATTTATTTCAGAAGATTAAACTATACCTTTATAGTTTTGACTTGTCTCTCTACGTAGTATTGGACAGTGGATTCTCCACTGTCTTTTTCCTTTCTTTTCTTTATTTTGGTATATTAACTAGCCCTGTTCTGTAAGTGGAAACTTTTCGGTTATTGGGTATTATTGTACAGTACCTTTGTAATTTTTTTTTTTACTTTCTGTTTGTTTTTCCATCTCCCTTTCATTGGTAATTGGAATCTTTTTTTTTTTTTCCGTACACCGTTATATGGATGTTTTATTATATAAGGTTTGGGTATGACATACTTTATATTTTTCTTTGTCCGAAAAGCACTATAGGAGGTTTTCGTGTGTGTATTTATCTGTGACAGCACAAAGCACCGAATTTAATCTTAAATTTTGTGAGCACATTGCACCGTAATGATGGGTTCAGTTGGCACACAGTGGAATGGTCAAGAAGCAAATTGTGTATTTTCATTTAATACGTACTTGTATTTACAAACAGGAATTTCATATGACCAGTTTAACTGTATCATGGTTGGGAATACCCAGCGTTCAAAGAACATTTTTTTCAAAGTGGATGAATACCTTTGAAAGGGTATTTGAGTAGTTTTTCTTCTAGATTGTTTTTTCAGTACATTCAAAAATGTATTTCAACACATATACACCATGTCGTGTGATTGCTTGGCTGCTCAGAATGACTGCAAAAACACTTATAACATCGTAGGCCAGTGGTACGGTTAGCATTGGAACAGCTATTTTGTTGATGCGGGGATTACGTCATTGTTGAACTACTGTCTACAATTTTTTCTTTTTTTCAGCCAAGTTTGTTACTTTAGCGCCAGGCAATCTGAGCTGTCTCACTTTTTATTTTTATTTTATTTTATTTTTTTTTACTACCTTCATTTTATTAAAGTGTCGCATTACGAGATATTTTAATCAGCTAATGGAATTACGGGTTTAATACTAGTTTTTACATGTTTCCGCCAGTGTGTTAACTTTTTCGATTTACAGAAGCACTACTATGAGAATCAAGTATCTAAGTCATTATGCTCGTTTTTAAATATCAGTCTCGCAATTGCCTTTTTATTTCAGTTGTTTACAGATAATATAGGTACAATATTGCCCCGATCTTTCCTAAGTATCGAAGAGCTGCTGCATTTTATTAGTCCCTTTATATATTTTCGCAACGAAAATCAGTGAGGCGGATGACCAAACCACGTTTTGCATGACCCCAACAGAATGCGCCCAAGGAATGTCATGGAACCTGTGTTGAAAAGCACCAAGTCCTTTAGCTAAGGTCACGTCGTAGAAAATAAGGAAAAATGCACTGTTGCTGTAGTCTAGTTCACCTCGTAAAAAAATAAGACCTACTAGGTTTAAGTGCATATATACTGCATTATATATTATAAAAGTATGTATCACATATAATGATTATTAGATTTAAAGTGGTAGACAGCTCTTTATTATGCATGTGATTTGTTTGACGGTAAAGTCTACACATTATTTATATGAATATATTTAAATCAATATACTGTAAGGAAAGAAATCTGATTAACATATGCTTATAGTAAAAGAACATTTGGTTTAAATCATCTCATAAAAGTTACTAAAGACTTTTTTTTTATAAAAACAGTTTTTTCATTGATTTTTAAGGGTCTCTCGCTATTGAAGTTAGTTAATATAGGTTCGAATTAGTTTTGAAATTAAGTCTTATATTTTGAGAATTGTTTACAGGCCGCGCAGAGGTATCGAGAGTAAGTGTTTGTGTTTTGGATGTTATGTCATCTATAATGACATAGACAAAGTTGTCATAAGTGTTACAGTCATAAGTTGTCATAAGTGTTACAGGTGTTCTATAAAAAGAAGACGTAAGTCATTTCAAAATCAGTATTTACTGGTACATTGAAAGCATTGTGGATGCTTTTTATGCACAATATTCGTTTCTGGGTCAGGTGACTTCTTCCACTTTCGATCTATGGCATTCTGTCCTCCTTCGTGTCTTCTTTCCATCCTGTAACCTCTTGTCTTCCAAGACATTCATTGGTTTGCTGCATCGTATGGAGTTTAAATTCTATCATTTTCACATTTTTTTTATCAACGTCAGTACAGTTATATGAAGCCACGTGATTACCTGTTACATTTACTTTCTTAAGAACTTGGATTTCCCAGTAACCCCTATAATATTTTTTCCTTTGACGTGCTTACATCACCTTTACACTGTTCACGACATTTCCTTCAAACGCGATTCAAACCTGTTATATTATTATGTAAGTTTTTTTTTTTCTCAAAAGAATTGACTGTTCCAGGTTCCATAAATACAATATGTACAATTTTTGAACTCGGCGTACGAGATAGAGATCATAATTGTCGTGCATACTCTAATTATGTAGTCTCCTCGATTAACATCACTGATAATGGCTTTCTAACCTTGACCATGACCTCCATACAGAAAAATCTACTTCCGTTTTGGCCTTTCGCTTTGTGCAAGTGCATTTTCTTGAAAAAAAAAAAAAAAAAAAAAACTTTTCTGCGTTAACTACCTTTGCAAGAACTACTTGGTACGGGATTGAAGTGGACATCTATTGGCGATTTAGGGATAGTCTCATAGTGCTTGTTTATTTGATTTACATCAGTCCCGGTTTACATAGAGGTATTAAATTGTCAGTTCCGCTGGCCTCTGAATATATGTCTCATTTCCATCGGGTCCTCTGGGCGAATATACATATTACATTATGCGTGTGTAATAAACTCGAGGAAATACCGAAGGTTCTTAGCAGCGTCCCAGCTTCGTTGATTTGTGCCTATTTATGTGTGTTTCACATAGTACAGTCTTGTTTAGTTGCCCTATTCAACTTGATCTTGTATCATTTTCAGTATTCGCTCAAGAGCAATTAATGTCTGCGACTATTGTAGGACTCGTCGAGTGGTGTGACTGTGATGATTATTTGTTTTGTTTTTCCTATCGGGTGTAAAACCATGAATGTAATGAATCATTCTCTGGCTTACAAACATTTCCCTCGAGTGGTCTGTGTGAAGTAAGGTTTCACGCTCGGACATCTGTAACCTGAGTGCTTTTACGTATTGGAATATGTTCTTCACAAGCAAAATAGAAATTATAAAGGTCAAACGTAAAAGGCAAGGTTACCTTAGAAGAAACATTCGTATTCATTTTCATACAGAAATTCTTTGAAAGTAAAGAATTATATATAGATGAATCCATTTTGCACCTTCCCATTTATTATAGTTTAATGTAATGCTATTTTTTTTATACCTGATGTTGCATATCTTAAACATAAGAAAAAATATGCATATATTTTTAAGTTTTATAGAGAAGTAAATGATAAATTGCTTTCATTGTTTTATGTCAAGTTAGTTTGAGAGTAGGATTTATGTAGTACTTAAAACATTTAAAACATAGTTGCAGTGCATTGCAGTACGTTCATAAACACCGAATAACAAAAAAAATTAAAAAGTTCACAGTGACGAGTTGAACTTGCCTTAAAGTAAAAATGTCAATACTTTGATGTAAAAATTGTTTAGCAAAAATAGTGGTAGAAATATATAATTTTTCGTACCATGCAAAGCCACTGAAAATTGGCCTTCGGTGGCGCATTTCTCCTCTTGCCAGTCATTGGGCAGTGGAGCTTGTTTACCGTTATTTATGACGGTATGGGTACAACGGCTGGTATGAAAAATGACTTTCATTTATACTCGTCGTAATTAGTTTCATTTTATGTTACCGGTCATTGTTTTCATGAATAGCGTTGGACCCAAACCTGTGACCAATAATTTTTGGAACCGATGAACTTTGACAAGTGTAAATAATATGCTTGAAATAAGCACGAAGCAGTTGCAAAAGTTATTTATACTTTCCCTTCACTTTTGGCAGCACGGGTACATTGCTGATGATCAGCTAGGGTACACTGGTGCACTGGTGATGATCAGCATTGGTACACTGGTGGTGATCAGCACGAGTACACTGGTGATGATCAGCATTGGTACACTGGTGGTGATCAGCATTGGTACACTGGTGATGATCAGCATTGGTACACTGGTGGTGATCAGCACGAGTACACTTGTGATGATCAGCATTGGTAACACTGGTGATCAGCATTGGTAACACTGGTGATGATTCAGGCATTGTACACTTGGTGGAGAACAGCTTGGTGGATGACATGGACAAGGGTACACTGGTGATGATCAGCAATTGGTACACACTTGGTGGATTCAGCATTGGTACACGGTGATGACTGCACGAGACTGGTGGATCAGAATTGGTCACAGGTGATGATCAGCACGAGTACACTGGTGATGATCAGAATTGGTACACAGGTGATGATCAGCACGAGTACACTGGTGATGATCAGAATTGGTACACAGGTGATGATCAGTAAGGGTACACTGGTGATGATCAGCAAGGGTACACAGGTGGTGATAATTCATCAGACGCTGAGCGCTGAAGGCATATTCCATTCTGCTTAATTTTTGTTTCTGTCAAACTTCGACGAAAAAGGGTTTCGGGTTGTCCGTCTTTCCTATGTCCGCATCGAAAAAATAGGGATCAGGAGCTGTCAAAACCGCGTTCTGCTATTCAAGTAAAAGCAGTATATACCGTTTTGCACCTGTCAAAAAGTGAGGTGTTCTGACAGTGTACGCGGGCTAAGAAACCTTTTAGGCAGCGCATTCTAACTGACATAACGCTGTTCAGTTTATTCTTCAAATGAGAAGATTGAATTATGTATACTGTTACCCGATGTCAGATTTTTTTTTATAATGCTCCATCGAGCTTGACCCTCGTCGCAGGAAAACGGAAACGCTAAATGGTGCTGGAATTCGAAATGTGTTCGTTTCGGAAATACTTTGAAATGGATTTACGTTGTTTCAGAAGGAGAAATAAAGTAATGCAGAGGGAAAGTTCTGGTTTATATCAAGAGTACTCTCTTGTATTATTAGTTTTTAAATTTATCTGAATGTAATTTTACCTAAGGCACTCTGGGATATACTATTAACTTAACGAATAATTATGGCTTGATGCATTTGGTACATTTCGATTATTTACGGCTAAGTAAGTAACAGTGTTGAGAATTTGCTATTTAGTGTCAGCAATTCTCGGATTATTTAGTCATATTTTATCATTTCCTGCAAGGCTCCGAAATTCACTTCGGATTTCTGTTGCCCCGAAGCTCTAAAAACCATCTTCCAGAGGCACTACGATATGGACTAAATGAAGGTTCGAAATGTTTTTAAAACTTATTTTTGAAAGAAAGGAGTTCGACAACGATGGCCGTATTTGTTATAGCCCCAGTTTGCTGCAAATAAATGAATCGGTACGGTTCCATGGGCCATTTCTATGAAGGACAATTTGAGAGAATTTCTTCGAATTTGGCAGAGCAGTGGATCAAGGTAGATGAAAGGGAGAATGGATTCGTTGGCCTTTTTAGGGAAAGGGGAAGGGCCATCCTCTTTCTGAATTCAGCATTAAGATTCCTCAAAGACATTTTGTAGCCTTTGGGAAGCCAGTTTGTTTCAAGTTTCTATTGTTTTTGGTGGAGCGCTTTCCTTATGAAATGAAATAATCGTTTGCCCGTTTTGGACGCAACGGAAATTCAGTTTTTATAACTTTAATGAGGATATAAAGTGTTGTGATCGAGACACACCCCACAGTGCAGTAAATAATTTTTGTTTAAATGTATTGCATCAGTATTCACAAGATTAACGTGCTTTAAAATCCACTATTTTCCGACTTGAAAGAATTAAATTCGAGGGAGAATTTCATCAAAATTCGTTTCAAATGAATAAGATTAAATCCCACTCAATAACGACGTGAATTGGACTTCGTTAGATTGGCCAGTTTTATCTGGGTGCCACTCTCTCTCTTCTCTCTCGCTCTCTCTCTCTCTACACTCTCTCTCTACACACACACACTGTCCCGTGAGCGAGCCTCATAAATAATTTATTAACGTTATACATAGCAGCCCTAAAGGTACACTTGTGTTGTGTGTCAAAGCTGCTGAGCTTGCTTACCTTTCTCTCTCTCTCTCTCTCTCTCTCTCTCTCTCTCTCTCTCTCTCTCTCTCTCTCTCTGAGTATATCTATATCATATATATATATATATATATATATATATATATATATATATATATATATATTGCTTTCCATAGTGAGCTTTTATAGAATTTTACAGTTGCCAGATTAAATAAAGATTTTCACAATAATCCTGTAAAAATCGATTTAGTACACTTGCGTTTTAAATCTTTAGACTTGAACCATTCCCGTCATTACGTAAAAGAGAAAGCAATCTCGGGTTGCCTCGTCTTGTCGGACTCATTTTCGTGATAAGTAAAGTAGTAGTAATATTTTTCTGTAACATAATCTTAATTTACCTGTTATTGTCGCTTAATTTCTTCAACATAAGAAGTGCACTTTAGGTACTGGTTTTCTAGATTGCAATTTTTCCTTCAGATGTAAAGGCTTGCCACTTGTTCCCTTGATAAAAACGATGAAGTGTATACATTTCATCAGTATTTTACCCAGAGCATATATGTAAATTATCGTGGGAAGACGTTAGTTATTAAAGCTTAAATTTACTAAATTAAGAGCAGTATTATGCTGACGACGTGATACAGAAATTATCAACCAGACGGCATTCAGGGTGTGAATAAGATGAGAGAAAGGAAATTCATTAGAATAAAGCTGTAATCAAATAATACGACTAATTCGGAGCGTGGTTGGTAAGAAAAAAAAAAAGTGTGGTAACTCTTAATAAAGACGAAACAAGGACCTCACCCCTTGTGCCAAGACGAAACAAGGACCCACCCCTTGTGCCAAGCGAACGCGTAGTGCCCCGTAATAGTGAATCACCTGAAGAGGCCACAGTGCCCCATTGAGTGGAGACGTGTAGAATGCCCATTGACGACTTGAATGAGCTGAAGATGATCCTGTGTATTTATGAAGAGTGATTTCTCAGTGACGTAATGGGGCTGTTAATTAATCGCCTGATAGGCCATCTGCACTGGGCCGTGGATGGCATTGGAGTGTGAAAGAGGTCTGTCTATCGTCTGGCTGAGAGACTGCTCATTTGCTTTGCCCTCAGTGAGTGATGATAAGCGACAGTAGTTCTGGTGATGTTTCATGTTTTCATATTTTATGGGCAGGGGTGTTTTGCCCTCAGATAACTTCAGTGCACTTTTTTTTTATTACATGTAACCTTGTGGTTAATTTTTTTTCTTTTTTGAACAAAGTTCTTTTTGACAGCGGAATCGTTGGGAATTTTAATTTCTTTATTAAGCTCAGGTTGCTAAGAGTGATTTCTTTCAATTAGGTTCACTCATATTAACTGCGTGGATCATATGTTGGACCATGATGATTGACTTCTATTTGCTACTTTTTTCACCAGGTTTGAATGAAAGAATTCATTAACTACATTTGTTTCTTGTATTTCTTAATTTCGTATCTTGTTTTCGGCGTCAGTGACCTTTAAGGCTGTGTTTCTTGTGATAATTAGAATGAACCTGTAATCATATCTTTTTGAGCCTTTATATATATATAGTATATATTTTTTATATGTGTATATATATATATATATAGATATATATATATATATATATATATTTATATATATATATATTTATATATTATAATATACATACATACATACATACTTATAGGTTAGATTCGCTCATTCATTCTGAAACTAAATTCTCTCTCTCTCTCTCTCTCTCTCTCTCTCTCTCTCTCTCTCTGGGGAGATAGCAGGGACATCCGAATCCTCTCATTTAGTTCAAGATTGATGTAATGATGAATTAGAACAAAATAAATTATGAAATACTATGTGTTGTTCCTCTCGATATAAATCTTATCATTACTCTTTAGGAATTCTGGCATCGAAGCTGGCTCACTGGTTACGGTATTAGAACGAAATTAGATTTTGATCCCAACGAAAGGGAGTCTGTGCGTCTGTGCGTCTGTCCATGCGTCTTCATTCATTTTCATTCTTGTGTCATCAAACTTTAAAAATTAAAATCTAAATTGAAATTAAATGCATGTCGTTGGGAAGACTATATATATGGAGTGAATTGAAAACGGGAACAAGTCGGAAAAATGTCAATTTAATTTCATTTGAGTTTCGTTAACTGCGACTTCATATTGGTCGAGCCGAAGAATGTTTCGTGTGGGAAAAAAAAAATTAAATTTTATTTTACGAGAGTTTATGATGTGGGAAAGTCCTCCTTAATAGTTTTGTGGTGCGCCATGCTAACTATTGCACTGTTTAAACGGTTTCTTTCTTCGCGTTGTGTAACGGGTGGAGTTTAGTGCCGAGATGCAAATGGCTTCTTCGAACATAATTTCGTCGTATATTTGGTCTAGTCGAGATGTTAAGGTTACATATTTTGTAACTCCCGTAAAAGATTCTGTAATTGTCTGCGAAGAAATTATTACTGCACCACTGGAACTGTTAAAGTACGTTTTTCTCCTGAATTATAAAACTCTTATAACTAAATTTTAATTAAGTGAATAGATGAATGAATATTTAAACAGATGTCTTATGCTTTATACAACAGCAATTTACACTTTCCGCTCTTAATGGTAATTTTTACACCCATTTGTATTCCTGCGTAATGAAATTAAAAGTAACTTGACGCGTTCAGAAAACGAAGAGTAGCAGTTTGTCAGTGCTTATGTAGTGTACTTAGAGACCACATATTTGTTATTCTCCGTTAATTAATTTATATTTTTGAATTGTTGTCCTCTGCAATGTATCTGTTGTCCTGCCACTTTGTCCGAGTTTCATTTGGTTATGTTCGATTTCATACCCTCGTCCATTTACATCCTCTTCATTCTTAGTTACTTATTATATGTCTTGTCTGTGGACAGAGCAGAGAAATGTAAGTGAAATTTTATAGACTGTGAAAGTGTTTCCTGGACGTGTGAATATTAATTGGAATAGCAGTAATATATATATATATATATATATATATATATATATATATATATATATATATATATTTTTTAAATTACTTTGGAAAGAATACCTCCCTGATCATCTTTCTGAATTCCGGTATGATTTTAGTTCTTTGGTTATCGCCTCATTTCTGCGTGGTGTTGTTCATCGCTGTACTGTGGCGGCCTTTGATAAGGTCGCATACTCGAGTATTCGAGTATGCATGCATGTGCCGTTTCAGATCTGCAGTCCCCGAGGGAAAGTATAAGTCTCTCTTTTGTTTACATTTTTCTTCCTCATTCTTACCCCTTAATTTTTTCTCTATTTAGATGCGTTATTATTATTATTATTATTATTATTATTATTATTATTATTATTATTATTATATATATATATATATATATATATATATATATATATATATATATATATATATATAGTATATTGTTTTTAGTACATTTATTCGTAGGTTTGTGTTGCTGTTTTATATATGGAAATCAGCTAGTTTTAAATTTTCACACTTGCTATTTATTTATTTATTTATTTTTTAGACTACCGTTATTCGTAGTTTTTGTTGTACTGTGTTTTGATGTACGGAAATCAGCCAAGTTTTTTCATTTTTCACACCTGTTAGGATGATTGGATGAAATATGGCGTTTCCTTCCCGTAGAATTATACAAAACTGTTTTCAGTCTCGACTCCGCGCGCGCGCGTGTATGTGTGTGTGGCGTATGTGCGTGTTGTATAATTGAAAGTGAGAGAGATGAGTGAATGTAATGCATTTCGAAGATGCAGGCAGAAATGACTACTACATGTGTGTGTGTATATATATATATATATATACAGAGAGAGAGAGAGAGAGAGAGAGGAGAGGAAGGAGGAGGAGAGAGAATTTCATTTGTGTACACTCGTTTATAAATAAATGAAGTGCATAAGCAAAGCAATTGCAATAGTTGCACCATGGCACAACCGTGATGATGATCGTGATGACAGCATATAATATTGACCACGTGACCTTGCTCTCTCCATATTGCTCATTATGCTCTGTTCTCTCGCCCCCTCAAGCTCTGCGGAACCTTCCCTCTACCCCCCCCCGTTTGGGGCTCGAGCGCTCCGGTATTAAATTCTCCAAGTCTTCATTATATATATATATATATCTATATATATATATATATATATATATATATATATACAGAAAGAGAGAGAGAGAGGGAGAGAAGAGAAGAGAGAGAGAGAGAAGGAGGAGAGACGTGCGTACACACAAACACACACACACACATAAATATATATGTGTGTGTGTGTGTGTGTGTGAAATTCTCAATCTTCTCAGTGAAAGCTATTACGAAATCAGTTTTTAAACTGTTATGCCCAATTACGCATTCTTACGTATTTTACGGCTTAATAAGGCCATCTTCATGCCTGTTTCCATACCGAACAGTCGTAAAATAAGCTCATTTAACTGCAGAATCGTGAACATTTTTTTTTTCAATTTAAAGTTTTAGTAACGTGTTTCACATGTTTTTTGTTTTTGTTTTATTATTTTTGTTTCTCAGCCCGTTTTCTTCTCAGAGGGAAGTCGTGAAAAGCCTTTTGTCTTTTCCCTTGAGAAACGAGCTTATAAAAGTCTACTATAATTTGTACTTTTTACCCGCCTCCACCAGGCTCTGACCAAGTCTCCCAGGAAAGGATTAGCGACATGGCTGGTCTTCGTATATCTTCGAGTATAGTAGTTCTCTCTCTCTCTCTCTCTCTCTCTCTTGTCTCTCTCTCTCTCTCTCTCTCTCAGTTCTTTTCGTGTGTTTGTACGTTTGACTTATGAATTGTTCTACGAATTTGGATCGCAGTGCCTGCCTCCATAAATCTCTCTCTCTCTCTCTCTCTCTCTCTCTCTCTCTCTCTCTCCGTAAGTATGCAGTTTTGCCTTATGCATTGTTTACAAACTCGTATTGCAATACCTGCCACCATAAATCTCTCTCCTCTCTCGTCTCTCTCTCTCGTCCACATCCTCTCTTCTCTCTCTCTCTCTCTCTCTCTCTCTCTCTCTGTAAGTATGCAGTTTTGCCTTATGCATTGTTTACAAACTTGTATTGCTATACCTACCTCCATAAATCTCTCTCTCTCTCTCTCTCTCTCTCTCTCTCTCTCTCTCTCTCTCTCTCTCATGAGAATAATATTGCTATTAAACTTTCATCCTACTTTAGGATTTCATTCGTCCCCTTCTTTGTGGTTAGTGCTGTTCTTTGGATCGTATGCGGTGCTGTATTGGGGAGGTCACTTTATCAAACCACGCTTCTTTCTCGCCTGGGTTAATGCATTAGAGATTTATATAAGAAAGTGCGTCTGTATCCATAATGAGAAGTTCATAGGTTTTCCTTTGCCGTGCATGGCACAGGTTTGTGAATACGTCATCTGATCATCATACTCTTTTAACTCAGAATATTTAGAATCCAGCAGTAAAACTATCTCAGTCTATGATAATTCTGTCTTGAGTATTTGACAGTCTTCATACCCAGATAAAAGCTTAGAGTTGGGATTAGGTCGAGTTATCATTATTTGATTTCACAATTCCTTCAGGTATGGACATTTAAATTAAATTTGTTCTGTATTCAGATCAACTGTGAAGATTGGAACTTGTACTTTTCGTCAGAATGGCAAACGTAATAGAATGGGTCATGCAACATTCATTTATAGTTTTGTACTTGTTTGCCGATGGCCCATCCCCGGGCTGATGGTAAATAGCCTTCATTGCAGCCTGCAGAGCTCGTATATATCGGTATTTGTTGGCGATTCTAAAGTACTGAATGCCCAAGAAGAGGAACTCGAGCAGTTTCCGTATGAAATGCAGTTAATGTCCTGGGCAGAGATTACCTTATTATTTTAAGACGGTTTTGAGGACAAACAATTGAGTCAGTTGTAGTAAGTCTCAGATTTTGAAATCTGTCTGGAATGCCAATTAGAAATAAAAGAGCTCAGTGTCTGAGCTTTCAGTCCTAATTAGTAGTCCATGTAACATGCATCTCCCATGTCTGTCAAGGCGAACTGACGCAAACTGTCATTGTGGACACTTTTCCCAAAGTCGATACTAGTACCAGACTTGCATTGCGAACAGTCATTGATCGGTCAAGTCGTAGACTATTATTGGCTTTTATGATTCCACGAATCTACAAGTGTACATCCAAATAGGAAAGCTTGACGGCGTTCAGCGTACTGTCACGAAGGCAGAATTTGCCGAGGCTTGGTGTGATGAAGCTATGTAACGTCCTGCAGAGCATAAAAAAAAAAGCATTATTTCAATGATATCATCGCACTCCTGAACGCTGTACATATCCTTCGACCATCTGACCCTTCAGACGGGTGTAAGCGCTGAATGGCCTTTGCTGCCCCAGTGCTTGGTGTTACACCTAAACTTTATAAAACCAACCAACCTTCAGAACGGGTTAGTTTTACCGTTCATCAACGGACGGAAATTCGTTCCTCTACGGGATCTGCACTCGCATCCTGGAACCTGTCAAATGCTCCAGAAAACACTTGGATCTCTTGGTGATGCTGCGGGTCATCTCCACGATGCAAACACAGGGCGCAATTCTAAGTCAGTCTGGCACATCAGATCCAATTCCAAAGTCTGAGCCCATGCCATGACTTTCAATGACTAGTTCAAAGTCAAATCGAATCCTCGTTGGAGACTGCCTCGTCGAGGTAATCTCCAACTGCCTCTGCTCGGAACAGATCCGAAGGTAAATCCGAGCGCCGGTATAAGGTGGATATTGGGGATGGATGAGATGGATAGTTAAAGTCCAGTTCGTTGTCAATAAGAAACTTCAGTAATCGTTTGTTTATGAAAGGCGTTAATGTTATTCATTTATCACGTGTACACAAATGATTAATGCTTAATGGAGGATGAAACGTCCGTGAATTAAAATTTCTTCAGGAGTTTTAGGAAAATGAATGCACCTCAACTGTCGTTAGATAAAGAAATGAAATTAGAACAGAATGTGAATGTTTTGAAATATTACTATATTTTTTGGTTGCTGATTTTTTTTCTTCATAGATTCATGGGTTTCTTCTCTGTTAAACTTAGGTCAGCCTAATTTTCATTATGAAATGTTCGTCGGTTTATACCGTCAGGTTTTAGTAATCCTTTAGGTTTTAATGATATATTACCCTTTTCATTATGTGTATGCGAATTGTGAATAATTTTTGAATCGTTTGAATTAAGACACTTTTATTCAAGGTGGGTAATATCAGAAAACGAGTGAATAATTAGTAAAATAGATAACAGATGAAAAAATATGTCTATATTAGGTGTGTCAGGCAATTCGTACATAATGTTTTGTGAATCTATCGAAGTTTCACTGTATTTTGGAAGTAAATGAAATCGTTCCAACTAACATTAGGATATAAGACATAAGTTGAAGTTAGATTACTAATAAAAGTTGATTTACACTCAGCTCCTTGCAAATGTGAACGATTAATTATTTTGAGAAATCAGAATTGATTTAAACGACAATTAATGAAAAACTACGTTATGAATGGTTCCGTAAGTAAATTACGGAAGACATTGTGTAACGGATTTCAAAATTATCATAAGCAAGAATATTATTATTATTATTATTATTATTATTATTATTATTATTATTATTATTATTATTATTATTATTATTCAGAAGATGAAACCTCTTCATATGGAACAAGCCCCACAGGCGCCATTGACTTGAAATTCAGGCTTCCAAGAATTATAGTGTTTATTAGGAAGAAGTAAGACGAAGTAAAGGGACATACAGAAAGAAGAGACCCCACTTATTATTCAAAAAAATTAAAAATTAACAAATATCTATTAAAATACAAAGGAGAATAGTAATAGGGTAATAATGTATTGCAACTTCGCTGGAACTTCTGAAGAAGTTCCAGTTGCACGACATCCTCTGAAGGGAGGCTGTTCCGTTCCAGAGTCCAACGGTGTGAGGAATAAAGGACCTCTGGAACTGAGAAGTTCGACAGCGAGGAACATTGACTGCTTATTGGTGTTTCTGCTGTTCAGCCAATCTGTTTTGCTCTTGGCAGACAAAAGGCGATCAGGGATCAATTGTGAATGTGAAAGATCTCTGTTGAAATACAACTTAAGATAAAGTGACGAACAAGAGACCATCCGTCGATGGTCCGAGTCATAACTACTACTACTACTCGGAAACAGAAACCTTGTATTATAAGTAGATTATGAAGAGGAGGAGAGTCGACAGTCGAGTTTTCACGATTGAAGGTTAGGTTTGCTGTTGCATAACGAGGGGATTGTGTTACCTTTTCCTCGCTATGGTCGAAATGGGAGCCTCTTGTTGGACTGGTTGTGTGTTTGTGGTTGTGCGTCGTATTGTTATCGTCCTGATTTTACTTTGTTTTTTTTTTTCTTCTGATTTGGGTTAATGGCAGTAGATATTTCCATGAGGTGATCCGTGGAACCGTATTATTTCTCTCTCTCTCTCTCTCTCTCTCTCTCTCTCTCTCTCTCTCTCTCTCTCTCTCTCTCTTCTCCTCTCTCTCTCTCTCTCTCTCTTCTCCTCTCTCAATTGTCTTACATAATGCTAACACAGTATGTCGTTCAGAGGAGAGAAGAAAGGAAGGTTCATTTCTCTCGTATCAAGTTCTGCACTTTTGCTTAATGACTTGATTTTGTTGCCAGATCTCTCATAGGTTATTTTTTTAAATATAATTTTAAACTTATTTATTCTAAATTAGTTTGGTTAAAATTTTCCCATGAAGGATGGCACCCGTGGAACACTTAAAGTTCGGTTAGCTTTTGGAACAATTTAACATCTTAGCTTTTAGAACAGTTCTAACATCCCCTGGCTTTTAAAACAGCTTAACATCGTAGCTTTCAGAACTGTTTAACATTCTCTAGCTTTTGGTACAATTTAACATAATAGCTTTTAGAACAATTCAAACATTCCCTAGCTTTTGGAACAGTTTAGCACCTTAGCTTTTGGAATGGTTTAACATCCCCTAACTTTTGGAACGCTTTCAAATCTGACATCCCATTGCTTTTGGAACAATTTAACATCTTATCTTTGAGAATAATTTAACATCGTAGCTTTTAGAATAAATTGGCAACTTAGCTTTTAGAACAATCTAACATGTTAGCTTTTAGAACGATTTAAAATCTTTCAGCTTCTAGAACAATTTGATATCTTAGTTTTCAGAGCCATTTACCACCCTTTAGCTTTCAGAACAATGTAACATTTCCTTAGCGTTTAGAAAAATTTAACATCTTAGCTTTCAGAGCAATTTAACATCCTCTAGCTTTTAGAACAACTCAACATCTAAGCTTTTGGAACAGTTTAACATCTTAGCTTTGAGAAAAATTTAACGTCCTATAGCTTGTGGTACAATTTAACATCTTAGCTTTCAGAACAATTTAACATCCCTTATCTTTTGAAACAATTTAACACCTTAGCTTTTAGAAAAAAATATAACACCCCCTTGCTTGTGGAACCATTTAACATTTTAGCTTTCAGTACAATTTAACATCCCTTAGCTTTTGGAAAAATTTAACACATTTAGCTTTTAGAAAAAAATATAACGTCCCCTTGCTTGTGGAACCATTTAACATCTTAGCTTTCAGAACAATTTAGAATCCCGTAGCTTTTGGAAAAAGTTAACACATTAGCTTTTAGAAAAAAAAATATACGCCTCTTGCTTGTGGAAAACCATTTAACATCTTAGCTTTCAGAACAATTTAGAATCCCGTAGCTTTCAGAACAATTGAACATCTTTTAGCTTCTGCATATTTGATATCGTATTGAATCTGATTTGCATATTTTATGGAGGCCTTTTATCTCACGTAAGAATTGATGTGGGAGGACCTGAATTATTCACGTGGAATCCCTCGACAAAGGCCAACACTATTTCCTCAAGTTAAAGAGGAAGGGAAGTTGGAGAGTACCTCGCAGGTCCTCTTTTTAAAGAGGCGCGCCTCTTCCTTTTTATGTGGGATGGGCCATACTCTGGTATTTGGGCAGGTTGAGCGTCGTCCCCTCTTCTTCTTCTGCTCTTGCACAATCACACTGGCAGATGCCGGACTTTGGCAGCCACAAATTTAGCGTAGATGCAGCTGTGCGTCCCATATTGACACTGTCTCTACAATTTTAAATGTTCGCATAAATATAAGAAATATCCTTGCAAAAATTCACAATGCATCTTTACAAACTGCAGTTTCACATGTATAACTCAATTTTAACAGTACTTATAAATGTATAAATATGCGTAACTAATTTTTACATTCGCTTACAGTTATCCCACACAGCACATTTTCTTAAGAATGCGTAACACATTCAAATACGAGCTCAAGTTCCTCCACAGATCATACATACACATATCTGAAATAACGAATTGATGTAAATTTCGACTATATAACTGTATATACATCTTCATAGATTTGTCTGCTCATTGAAGTTGTACTTTGGTGTTCCATTCCATATCTTTTTCTCCAATGAAAGTTGCGTAAATGTTCCTGATAAAATTCTAAATAATTTGGCGAATGTAAGTATTATCTCTAATTCATGACAGGATCTCTTCCTTCCCCGTGTCTCTGTTACTCTGTCTAATGACCTCTTCCTAATGGAATTGTCTCCCTTGTTACATTTCAACCATCACTAATTCAACCAGTTATAAATGTATTGACCCCAAACTCCCGGTCATAGCTAATGCCGTATGAAGTAAGGTGCATTGCCACCGGCCATTTGAACGACCCTAATGAAGGGAGACATTCTAAACCCTATCTGGCGTGTTTGTTTATACCGTGTGTGTGTGTGTGTGTGTGTGTATATATTACAGAATAAACGAACATATAGATTTAAAAAAAAATATACACTATGTATACAGTGTGCTTATATATACGTATTTATATGCATACACATATATATGTATATATATGTGTATGTATAAATATACTACCTACACACACACACACACACACACACACACACATATATATATATATATAATATATTATATATATATATATATATCTATATATATATATATAGTATTATATAATCTATATCATTTATTTTTTTCTTATTCCCCATAATGTCAGCTTATCATAAAATCGGACTATCTGGAAATGCTTTATTTTTTTCCCGGTATGTTGCTGTTGTTTTTCAGAAAATGAGTCACCACCACAGGAAGCCTAATAGGCATTTCCAAGCATGCATTGAAAATTTATTTGTTTTCCTTTCGGCGGCAAATATGTAGCGACGGGCTTGATTTAGGGATGTTTTTTTTTTCCTCCCTCTGGGAATACGTGTCAGTTATGGTTATTATTTTGTTTTTTTTGTGTTGTGGTATGACGAATATTGCAGTCTCTCTCTCTCTCTCTCTCTCTCTCTCTCTCTCTCTCTCTCTCTCAACGGGTGAAGACTTGCCATCTGTGAATAATTATGGTCTTCGGTAGCATGAAATTATTTCGCTCTATTTCTTCTTGGAAAAGAGGGTAGCTAGTTGCTATAGTTACTTGTTTGCCAAACATTTTCTCCATGCAAGAGTAATTGAGAAAATTCATAGTATATTCCTAACCAAAGCTTTCTTTCTCCAGTGAAGTGAAGACTACGCCATTGCCAGACTAGGTTTTGTCCTTGATTGAAAACTGACTTTCAGTTTTCTGTAAAAGAAAACTGTCTGTCCGTCCGCACTTTTACTGTCCTCCCTCACATCTTAAAAACTATCAAGGTTGGAGAGCTGCAAATTAGTATGTTGATCACCCACACTCCAATTACCAAACGTACCAAATTGCAGCCCTCTAGCCTCAATAGTTTTTATTTTTTATTTAAGGTTAAAGCTAGCCATGATCGTGGCTGAAAGTTTCATAGGCCGCGGCTGAGAGCTTCATTCAGCATTATATGCTGTACATAAAACTCGATTTCTTCGGCGAAAAAAAAAAAACACCGGAGTTTAATTTGAATTTTTGAAGAACATCGTAGTTTGTGCTTGAAAGGAACATTTCAAAATAAACTGTGTGAGGTTTGTACAGGAATTAAAGTTAATAAATATACGTTAAATGAAGAATGTTCATATCAAATATTTCGCAGATCATTAAGAACGTCAAATGATTATCAACTGCCTGATATATATTATTTAACATGATATGGAACCATCAACATTATGTGGCCACGTTTAGATATATTCGATAAACTGCAACGTTCTCTCTCTCTCTCTCTCTCTCTCTCTCTCTCTCTCTCTCTCTCTCTCTGTCTTTTTATAAAGAGAGATTTTGTTAAATGAGAAGTGAATTTCCGTTAATTATAATTATTCGAGAGGATGGCCTTTTACCTGCAACCATTTGTCTTTGAAGAAAATGGGAGGTGCAGTAACAAACTTGTCTTACTCTGCGAGGGAATTTGATGACATGAAGTGGTCGCAAAATGAACCATTGGGACGATCCCGGTCTTATCATTTATACTTACTAAAGTTTCCTTCTTCCTTCCACTTCCCCCGCCTGACGTACTTAATTTAATCGTCTCCCTAGATGTAGTACGCCCGTAAGTCAATAAGCGATGTAAGTTGGAGAACTTCGACAGCAACGTCTGCAAATAGCGCCTCAGTGGCACGATCGGTATGGTCTTACCCTACCACCTCGGTGGCCGCGAGTTCGATTCTCGAGCATTCTAGTGAGGGCGTTAGAGGTGTGTATTTCTGGTGACAGAAGTTCACTCTCGACGTGGTTCGGAAGTCACGTAAAGCCGTTGGTTCCGTTGCTGAATAACCATACTGGTTCCGTGCAACGTAAAAACACCATACAAAAAAAATAATCAATAATAAAAAAAAAAAAAAAAAAAAAAAAAAAAAAAAAAAAAAAAAAAAAAAAAGTCTGCAAATAACAGAGACACCCGATTTAAAGTCAGAACCATCATCAACTTGACGGAAGCACTTGGCCACAGAAAGCAGGCATCGTTATTTTCCGAAGTGCAAGGCAGCGAATGATTCCAGAAATTGGAAATTGTTGTACAATATATCACAGGGAATTAGAAAATAGCGTCATTTCCAAGATTGAATGGGAACGGAAGTTCTGGTCAGATGGAAACGAGTTGAAAATGACTCGAGATTGGCCGGGTCGAGTCTGTCTCTCTCTCTCTCTCATCCCCTCATTTTACGGTGGACAAATCATAGGAATTGGATGGGAGGAAGTAGGCAATGTGGGGTGACAGAGAGAGAGAGAGAGAGAGAGAGAGAGAGAGAGAGAGAGAGAGAGAGATCAAGCGTTTAAACAAACGGAGAGAGAAGTGTTTTGGAAAGAGAGAGAGAGAGAGAGTAGAGAGAGAGAGAGAGAGAGAGTAGAGAAGTCAAGCGTTTAAACGATGAGAGAGAGAGAGGGAGAGTTTTTGAGCGAGAAATCCAAGAGTTTTACGGATAGAGAGAGAGAGAGAGAGAAAGAGAGAGTATGCAGAGAGAAATCAAGAGTTTAAAACTAAGGAGAGAGAGAGAGAGAGATGAGAGAGAGAGAGAGAGAGAGAGA
>NC_087218.1:67953413-67998413 GCF_015104395.2 Macrobrachium nipponense | reverse complement strand
GGGTATTGAAATGAATTTGAATCTACGAGTTCTTGCGGTGTGGGATCTCTTTATCCACCCCCTCAACCTCCCTTAACCCCTACTCTGCTTTCCTCACTCTCTCTCTCTCTTTTTCTCTCTGCCCCTCCCACTGTCCCCATCATCTCCATACCCCCTACCCCCCGGACAGATGTTCCCTAAGTCATGAGTCATGGACTCGTAGTGAAGAAGACGAGTTATTCAGCGGTTAGGGGGTAGGGGGTGTGGTGGGGCAGGTTGCTTCTTTCTCGTATTGGAGTTCGAAGACGATCTGGAATGGTGGGGTTGGAGTAGAAGAGGAGGATTAAGGGTGGAAGTGTTGGAGTGGGCAAGGAATGGAGTAGGAGGAATACGAGAAAGATTCCAAATCGCTGCGAATTTGAAGGATGCGAAGAAGTATTTGTCGACAGGGAAAGAGGGCGAGGTGTCTTGTCTGTCTGTCTGTCTGTACCGAGTAATAGAGGGAGATCAGATGTATAGACTGATGAATGAGGATAAAGAAATCAAGGGCAGTTATGTGGTGGGATTCACGCTTGCAGGTCGGTGGAAGATGAAGGCAGATTTCGATACAAGAAAAGAAATTGATGTTGAAAATGGCAGGAAAATAATTTTTAACTTGCAAAAAAAAAAAAAAAAAAATATTAAATGATAAAAGTTGAATCAAGTTTTCAAAGAAGCAATTGTATAGAATGAACTAAAGAATACATGTACAATATAATAGGTGAGGAATTGATTTATTTGTCTTTGAGAATGGCGCCACAAAATGTTCAGAATTTGTTTATTGGGTTGAGGCTAGTAGTTCTCTAGCTGCAGAAAATTGCCAACAGTTATAAGAGCCAACGATATGTCCCTGTGAGCCTGTAAGAACGTCAGTACATTAACGTGAAGAAAAGAAAATGAACTACAAGGAGAGAGAAGTGAGGAGGTTTCATGGTGTATATAACGGGTTGGGTGGGATGAGATGGAGGTTGAGGGGGTGCGGGGGGCGGGGGTGGGGGTGTTGCCTGAAGGAGCAGCAGAAGCAACAGCAGCAGAAGCGAGGAGGAGGACGAGTGTGAGTATGAGTAAGTGAAAGAGACTCGTGGGAGAGAGACGTCGAGTCACACACACACACACACTCACACATAGACACTGTATCAGGGAGGAGTGAGAGCGAGTGTGTGTGTGTTTGTGTGTGTATTATGTGTGTGTGTGCGTTCGAGTGAGGAGTCAGTGTGTCTTACCCCTACAGGAGTGATCGGTTGGACGTCTCACTCTCTCTCCCTCTCTCTCTCTCTCTCTCTTTCTATGTCTGCGAAGCCGCCTTCTCTCTGCTTGTTCGAGTGTTGCTCTGCGGCATCGTCTTCGTCGGGACGTTATGGTTAGATTCGGCGAGGGAAAAATGGAACGAACGTGATTACTAAGGTTTTTAGCGCGACCCAATGACAGTGGAAGAAACTTTCTGCATCGCATAACTAACGCCAGGGTTGGTGAAGAGGAAATGAGCTCTGGCAGTCGTGTGATTAAAAGTGTCCGTCACGGGGCTCCTCGTCAGTCATGTTCTGTGTTCGGTGTTCTCATCGTCGGTGCGTAGAAAGCGCCGATAAGAAGCCAGATAACCAAGGAGATAAGTCGTGCAGATTATAATATGGTTTACGTGTCATTCAGTGTCTGTGAGGCTGCTATCAGGCGAAGATGGTAGTTGGAATGCTATTGTGGAAAATCGTTCCTGAAAGGGGATTCGATGGACGACTTTTCCGAAAATGTGATGTGCTATAAAAGTAGTGCTGTGCAGACCGTCGTAGCTTCAATCCATCCCACACCAAAAAAGGAAATTCCCTTCAAGAGAGGGTTCAATGCTGTGAAAATATTGCTTCACAAAAAAGAAAAAATAAAAAGTGATAAAAAGCAGCGAGAAACAGTATCTTCCCACCAGATAGAAGTGTTGGCTTTAGGTTGGGATGCGACGGGATGCACTATTGCCCTTTCGTACGTGCATGTGAATGTTGTTGCCACTGTGTACAGCGCTTATTTGGCATTAAAGCGTAGCGATGGCAGCCTGAAACGCCAGTTCTTTTGAAAGAGAGTTTTGTGATATATAAATTGAATGTTAAGCGTCGAGTTCGGGCTACAGATTGTTCTGGCTCACCCTGTTGTGTTGTGTTGAATGTTACCGGGTTATAAGTGTGTTTGTTATTCATATTCGTTGAAATGTTTGTTGTATTTTAGTGAAATGAGAAATAATTTGGCATGATCATTGTTGAAAACTGTTATTTGCAAGTTTTGTAAAATATATATATACATATGAAGGGTGCTGTTTTTATAGAAAACACAGTCGTAGCAGACCTTGGCATCAGTGTTTGAATTCTCTGCTTGAGTGGTTGTGTCAGTGGAAGGAGCGAAGAGAAATCCTTCATGGCCCTGTTTTCCTACGAATGTAATGCGTAACGTGGCCAGCAGCTCTTGACGTCGATTGGCCTCGATGAAAAACGCGACGACGATGATTAGGGAAATCGTCGCCCGAGTCACGGGAATGTAAGCTATGTTGGTCATCACTGGGAGAGTCCATGAGGGCGACAGAATTGTGGTGATGAGTGGCTCGAGGGTATGGCCCAAATTATGGGGGTGGCCTTGCTGCAGCAGTAGGGAGGAGCGTCATTGTCCGTTGTAGCAGTTGGCTCCCCTCGCGCAGAAATGGGGGCATGCGTTGGCACCCGCAGCAGAAGGGCAGGTGGGTCTTCATGGAATCAGTGCCTTGGGCTCCTCCTGAGAATTTCGGTGTTGTGAAAAGGACCTTTCTGGGAATAAAGTTGGCGTTTCAGATGTACTTGAATAAAATTAGGGTGTGTCAAACTTCTCTCTCTCTCTCTCTCTCTCTCTCTCTCTCTCTCTCTCTCTCTCTCTCTCTCTCTCTCAGCCATTTTGATGACCACGGAGCACATTTAATGACAAAATAATCGACCAGTCACTTAATTCTCGGGAACTTTATTTTCTACATTGCGTGCGAGTTTTATATGTCAACGAGAAGAAAAGTAGACAAACTCTGTATAACAGTAACAAAAGAAATACATTTCTAAGTACCTTTAAGTTTAAGTCATATATATATATATATATATATATATATATATATATATATATATATATATATATATATATATATATATATATATATTATATGTATGTGTGTGTGTGTGTGTACATGATCAGGTTAAAACAAATACTATATTGAATTCCATCTACCACGGCAGATGTCACCTTACTCTAGGTAGCACTCCGTACTACCAGCGCCCTTAATGACTCTGGTCGTGAGAATCGCCGTCGGGAGAATCGTGTCCCGGCAAGAATATGGAAATGAAGTCGAGCAACAAATCAGAGAGTTACGGTGTTACAGCCGACGGGGTCGTTAAGCGCTTCCGCAGATCTTGAGGGAAATAAGCTTTGATTTGCAAATTGCCGCTGTTTAGCGCGAAAGTTGAGTAGTTGACTTGGAATCTCTCTCTCTCTCCCTCTCTCTCTCTCGGTGTGCGTGTGTGTGTGTATGTATGTGTACATGTGACCAGCTTTTTGTTCTATTTCCATTAAATGTGAATAGTTTAATCAGCTTCCAGACGCTTATTTGTATAGATTACCAGTCGAGCTTCGAGTCTAACGCATTTTCATAAGGATGGTAATTCTTTGTATGTCGTTTAACGAGTTGGAAAAATAAGGGACAAAAAACGAGTCCTTCATTCCAAAGGCCACTTTGACCATGTCTCCATGATGAGGGGTGACTTTAGAAATTGGGGAAAACGGAAAAGAGAGGGAAATTCCAAAAGAATTCTCTTGGATATTGAGTATCTTTGGTTCAAGATATGAAGAAAAATTGATACTTTGTTCATGACACTTACCTGTCAGATATATATATATATATATAGCTGTATTCTCCGAAGTCAGCTATATGTATTTCTGCCAGGTAAGTATGAACAAACTTTATTGTATCATAACAATATCATTTTCATATTTCTGCAAGACAATATTTTAGCTATAAATCCATCGTAAAAATTGTTGGGAATTATGAATAACTTGGTAAAATATATCGTAGATGTCATAGGTCTTTTGGTGAAAATTATACATGAGTACAGAGTACAGGATATTTAAAGCCCTGTCCTCATTAGTTCACATCTGTCTGCTCCGTCTTTGTTCCAGCCTGTACCATCCCAAAGATTTCAGTTTCACGTGCACGTACCAAATCTCTCTCTCTCTCTCTCTCTCTCTCTCTCTCTCTCTCTCTCTCTCTCTCTCTCTTACAGGAAGTTGTGTTTCCTGTGTTTATTTAAAATGAAAACATACGGTCGCCCGCAGAGGGGCCCACTCTTGCGTACACGAGTTCGTAGAGTAAATGGAATTGAAAATATTTGAATTGATCACAGGACCAAAGTGAGCTTCATTTGTTTTCGGTGGAGTGGCTGTTTTTGAAACATAAAACTGATGTCAAAACAACATAATAATAATTATATTTTATTAGAACAAACATGGCGCTTAGTTGACTGGGGTACGTAGCTTTTCCTTTAGCCTAATGGCTAATGTTTCGTGATAACAGTATATTTTGCAGTGACTTATATGTGTATGTGTATGTGTTGTTATTATA
This sequence comes from Macrobrachium nipponense, assembly GCF_015104395.2. NCBI lineage: Eukaryota > Metazoa > Arthropoda > Malacostraca > Decapoda > Palaemonidae > Macrobrachium > Macrobrachium nipponense. Next base: position 67,993,789 of record NC_087218.1, on the reverse strand, counting down.
AAAAATATCACATAGACACACATAATCATATATACATAAATATACTTATATGTATATATTCACATAGTATATATACATTTTATATATATATATATATATATATATGTGTATATTGTAAATATATATATAGTATTTATATATATAATTATATATATATATATTTATATATAAATTTATATAAATATATATATATATATATATATATATATATATATATATATTATTATCTATATCTATATTTCTATATCTATATCTATATATATATAGATATATAATCTATCTAATAATATATATTATATTACATACATACATGGATTTGCATTAATTCCACGAAATGTCAAGTTATGTATGCATATTAGGTAGGGCTGTAGCTAGCCTTTACATGCTTATTTATTTTCACAGGTTTAGAATCGTGCTGCAAGCTTTAAAAAAAAAAAACGTATTCGTACAATGAGATCGTTAGGCTATCGGTTGATGAAGAGGCATTTAGTGCTAATGGCCTCACTGTGCATCGCTAATTCGAAGAGAATTTAGAGCCATACGAGGTGACAGTAATCGTTCGGGAACGGTCTTTTAATCCTTGAGGTCAAAGGCTATTTAAGAAGCAAGAACCCGTCCTGGCCCAAGACCAGCTTATGAATCTAGCGACAACATTCGTGAGATTTATGGATGACAATTTTACTCTTAAGTTTTAGTATCAGTAGTGCAGACGAAGGTACTGATAAGTTTGAACACGGAAAGTAAGCGGAAGGTGGTTTGCTACTTTCTTTGGTTATTTTTCCTAATTTCATAGACTAGATCTTATGCTTTCGGGATTTCTTTGAATGCTTGTTTATTGTTTCTCTTATTTTATGTTGAGAGTTTATTTTTATTTTTAGTTTTACTTTTAGTACTCATTATTGTTCAGTTATCAAACATTAAATCTTTAGTTGTGGGTATTTTTGGTAACTTTTATAAACGTTCATAGCTTAGTTTCCAACAATTGTTTTGATGCTTTATACTGAGTTTGCTTATTTGTCTGGATGCTGATTATTGTTGTGTTTGTAACGGCGAAATTTTCTTTTGTTTGGTGCAGAGGCTCTTCTTGCTGCACGTCCGTTGCCTGACCTGCCTGACTTGGTTAGTGGGAGCGCGGGTGGCGTTGGGCTGGACGCCATGGGGGGGCCAGGCCCCCCGGACGGCGGCCAGCAGCCCCACATGGGAGGAGGTACCTTCACTGCCATTCAGCCCTCGTCAGCTGCTGCCACCCATCCACAAGCAGCCAACCTGCCCGTGGCCACCCCTTCATCGTCGCCGTCTCCCGCCCAAGTCACCTCGGTACAAGCGTCGGACGTCGTGGCCACCAAGTGGCACTCGAGGGAGAACCTTCTGGCACCCGAGGAGGAGGGCGACCCGCAGCTCTTCGTCGCCCTCTACGAGTTCCGAGCTCAAGGGGACAATCAGCTCTCCCTCCGGAAGGGTAAGTCCTCCACACGTTTTCATCACTAGTCGCTGCTTAGTTGTAACTATATATATATATATATATATATATATATATATATATATATATATATATATATATATATATATATATATATATGTGTGTGTGGTGTGTAAAATCTACTGGTCACCTTTTTACCAGATACATATGCAGTTCTAATAGCCACAATGGCCTCTTAACTTCTTGAAGTCTTTGCTTTTTTTTTGGATACGCTTGTGACTACAAGACCTGAAGATCCCAGTTCAAAGAAATTTGAAGAAGAAATTGTGATGTCCGGTCCTGGGAAACGAACCCAGGTTCAATAATCACAAAGAGGTCAAGGTTTGCCGATCTTCAGGCTTTGTGGTGACAAGCGTATCCAAAAAAGAGCAAAGAATTCAAGAGGTTAAGAGGGCATCGTTGGTATTACACTTGCATATATATATATATATATATATATATATATATATATATATATATATATATATAATATATATATATATATATATATATATATATATAAGCGTGGAAGACTTCTAGGCATTTAACAAGGCCAATTTTTTCTGAAAAGCACTTGTTTCCTCGTTAAATGTCCAGACGTTTCCACACCTTTGTATATTACGGAATTGTTCTGCTGATATATATATATATATATATATATATATATATATATATATACTATATATATATATATATACATACATACAATACATACATACATACATACATATTAAGCCCATTCCTGTAGTTGGGGATGTCACCAGACATGAAGAAAAGACAAGTGATGTCTCTTTAACTTGCTGGGGTATGGCTGTTCCTATTATGCAAAAAACTACAGCTACTACATTATAGCAGCTTCACAATTATACCCAGGGGGCTTTTCAGTGAACCCTTCATATTTCTCTTGCTTGCATCCTCTCATCTCGTTCTTGAGGCCTTTCGTTCAAGTACAATTTTATCATCTGTCTGCTTAACACTTTAAAACATGACATACTCTCCGTCACCATATCGTCCTCTGCTCTCCCTATGACGGAACCGAACCATTTACGTTTATTGCACCTGTACCCATTTTCTTTTTGAGGGGATTCTCGGGCATTCCACTGAGGGGTTAGAGATGCGTATTTCTGGTTCTCATCTAGTTACTTGCTATATTGCAAAAAGAGATATTATGTTTCGTTTGCAAAAAAACAAAAAATAACGTTATTAGTACAAACGTCGTAGGTACCGCATGCATCATGTATCTGAGATGTAAGATATATACAGTGATGAAGAAAGCTATTTTGTTAAAAAGAGAAAAGTCTTCAAACAGTAAAGTTACACAATTGGAATGAAGTTACAGATCATTTATGGTCTCAAGTGGTGGGTTATCCTGCTTAGGACCCAGCAAGGCTCCTTAGGACCCAGATCCTTGAGAAAGATTCCCATAGATGTTGTCTGTCCCAGTCTGATTCGTCGTCTCTGATTTCAGGCCTCTGTGCGCCTGGAGTTGCCTATTAACCCTTTTCCCCGAGTAATTGTGCCATTCGGATATGGATCCCTCTCGCTTTACATAGCATGGCAAGAAACGAAGTAATTGAATATAAAGTCAGAGGTCGTTTAGATCTCTCTCTCTCTCTCTCTCTCTCTCTCTCTCTCTCTGATGCCTTGATGTATGGAAGAGAAAATGTATAATTTTATGTATTTGTTTCCTTTTGCAAAAAAAAAGAAAATAAATAAATACAAATTTTGGTTGGTGATGTTTTATTCTGCACGAAGGTTGTCTAGCTGTGTTAAAGCTTGATTAGAACTTCATGATGTGTGAAGAAATTTTTTTTAATATTTGCCATTTTTTGTTTTCTAAGAAAAGGCTGTGTATTTCAGAAACCCGTTTTGATTATATGTCAAATTTTCAGGCTATTTATATGTTGTTTCGTGTTTAAAGTGCAATTCATTTCTCCTGTAATAATTGATTTTTTTTTTTCTAAGAATCCGTTAATCGCAATGGGGTAGCGACTGAGAAAATGAACAGGGCATTAGTCGCTACTAATAGCCATCTGTAAATACTTAAAAATAAAGGAGGAAATGTCACAGATAAACTTTCGCGACCGCACAAGTATTTGTATTTTGTACTCACTTGCACATACTCATGGATGCATCACTTCCAACGGTTTCGTGCTTGAAACTGATCTTACTTATGAGACTCAGTCAAGTAAGCCAGAAAACCTTGATGGAACCGAGTTACTGATTGTGTAGCCACTTGAAATCTTTCGATAGAAAAGTTGTTGGTTGCTTTCAAAATTTTACTGTATTTTTGAGATGACCTCTATTCATCATTGCTTTCCGCCCATAAGATGAAATTTGCCTCATTTGAAACCTTTTTTAATGCAACCATTTAGTTTTTGGTTACAAATGCCGTAATCGAGGCCAGTTTAATTTCACTCTTAGTGGACTAGACATGCACTTCAGTGCAGAATCAAACCAACTTTCAAACTCCTCCTTTATCTCAGGCAGACATTGTTAGGTAAGTTAATCGTGACTACAGTCTGTGTGGTACATGACACGCTAACGTTGTTCATTGGAGCAGGGATTATCGTCAGGCGCCATCGCTGTTGACAGCGTGTTGACTTCCGTTATCACTTGTGAACTCAGATGGCACTAGGCTCTGATGTTTGATTAATGATAATGAACATCAGCCTGGGGAAAAGTTTACTGATCTTTCTGTGTTCCCGTAGGATGGAGTAAAGCCAGTCGCTTGTCTACTTTCGTAGTGACAGAGTAATGTATGTAACAGGAAGGGAAACAAGAAAGCAGAGCTGAGGGTAGAATTCCAGGGTAGGGGCACCTACCGTGAAGTTCAGTTGGCGTTGCATATGGAGGACGAAAGCGCCCGAGTGGCGTGATCGGTAAGGTCTTGGCCTGCCACCTCGGTGGCCGTGAGTTCGATTCTCGGGCATTCCACTGAGGGGTTAGAGATGCGTATTTCTGGTGTTATAGAGGTTCACTCTCGACGTGGTTCGGAAGTCACGTAAAGCCGTTGGTCCCGTTGGTGAATAACCACTGGTTCCATGCAGCGTCAAAACACCATACTACGAAACCAGCCATAACCACATGGAGGACGAAGGAAAATGAAAACGCCGACGAAGGAAAGATGCTGCTAAATACGAATCGTCCTTGTAGATGAAAGGGAACAGAAGAGATGAACGCAATTTGGAGTAGGTGGGCAGAACCACATCCTGGGTTCTGTCACCCTGAACCTTGACAGTTGACAGATCTTGCGTTATAAAACTGAGGCTCTCTCTGCCTCTGCCTCTTCTCTCGATGCGGCAACACTGGCATCGTGTACCAAGATGCATTTCAGTCACATTCCCTTGGAGGAGGATGGTGGTGGTATAGCAGCAGGTGGTGGAATCGCAGTCGCTGGTGGCATTGTGGTCTTCTGTGGAATTAGCTCCGAAACGTGGGTGCGTCACCTGACACCTCTGGAGAACGAACGCAGAGAGGAAGAGGAGGATTGTTGTTATTGTAGTGAAGAGAGGAAGATTTGTGTTTGTCGCGGAGTCGTTTTCCTTAGGCCTGTGTTTTGGGTTTCTTTTTATTTTACGTTCCGTAGGACTGTCACAGAGGCGTTTGACCCCTTAAAGCCAGTTATGCAGTGAGGATAAGCCTTTTTTCTTCCTTAAGGGAATAAATCCCACTCATTTTTACGTACATCTGTTTTCTCGTTTTGTTTTGGGTCTGGCCTGGTTCTCTGCATCTGTAAAAATAAAAAAAGTCTTTGTATAGATAATTCTCGGCATAAGGAAAAAAAAAAAAAGTCTTCTGTTTAAGAATATTCCTGTGTATTAAAAACCTTCTTTGCATTGAAAGAGCTCTCTGCATGAAAAAGACTTGAAATTTGCAGTTGTCAACTTTCAATTTGTATTTTTTTTGTTTGGAGGGGCGGTGGGTGGGATGCAGCTGGAGTGAAATGTAAAAATTCGCACGAAACTGTTGATTTTCGAATGGGAAATTTTCCTTACATGAATCATTAAGAGCTGGGCACATTCACTAAAATTCTGTCTCTGTATGTTGTTTTGTCGTTTATTTTTCGCTCGTAGTAGGGCTTGCGTTTCTATATAAATGTTAAACTTGACTATGGAGGAACTCTTGTTATTGGCGTCAATTACTGGAATGTAGTTGATAAATGAAAAATCAGTGAGAAAAATATTGATATTGTGGAGTGATGGTTTATGATTGTAAGCATAACAAAATTCTAAAACTGTTGAAGTATCACACTTGAGTTGAAATTACCTTCGTCTCGTAATGTTTTTCGGGGTTTGGTGGTAATACTGTTTATATATATTTATATATATATATATATATATATATATATATATACTATATATATATATACAGAAATTTAAATTTCCCTTTCCCATATAGAAGTGTAAAGTTATTAGACATAGACACACTTTCTTGTTTTTACATACTTTGTAAACTGACCTTTAAGTTTCTTATTATAGTTGGAACTATTACTTTTGATATGGCATCCATGAAATCCGACTTTTAAACATATATTATTTATTTCTAAATATATTGGTAACTGCTCTTGTGTCTATGTTACTTTGCTTGTTTTTTTTTTTGTCGTCGTAATTTGTTAACTAATCGTCTTCATCCAATTTGGTTGTGTCGTCTCTTCATTTCCAACCCTTTCAAACCCACATCATCAATTTTTACGTAATTGTTATTATATTACTTAAGCCTTATCATATCCCTACACAACCAGGGCAGCTGTAAGTTATTTCATGTAATTTATCCCTTTAACTGCTAAAATGAGTAAGTCTCCTATCTAGCGGCATGGTGCTGTGTTTGTGTGTTAAGTAGCTGTTATAAAGCATCTTGCTTTCTCATTGAATGTGCATTACACTTATGTGTCCGAGTGGTTTACTAAATATTTTCATTGCAGCTTTTTTAAAATTTATTTTTTAAATATAGTTCTCGTCAATTTTGCTTTTCATGTTTTGGCGTGCTGATCAGGATTTGTGTAAATAGCAAGGCAATGCTCATTTTGCTCGCTTTATTATAGTGCAGGTTCATAATGACATCTTTTTAGATCATTCTTTTTATATTAATTACGGGCAACCAATGGCCCCTTATCCAGACCAATCCTGATTGGGACGGATGAGAGGAAAGATGACTAGATGAAGAGTATCGTCCAATCTTGGAAGCCGTCGACCCATCCCTTGAAGGATGAAGATCATTCGAAGGGGGGAATACGAAGGTTGTTAGAGAATTCAGAGGTCAGAGTTTGCTGTTGATGCTGTTAGGAGTATCACCGATAAATGGTTTCTTTTGTCGCGTAGTGCAGTCGCTATGCGTATCGCTTCCGGCAACATGTATCTGAAATTTGCAGGTTAAAATCCTACCAGTGGTCGGCAACGTGTATTTGGAAGGCGTGGTGCGCTCTTGCTGGCTTCCCATGTAGTAATGGACTTCTGCTGCCTGTTTAAATATTAAATGTTTCCACTTTTCCAAGAGTACTTGACCCTTCTCCTGTATTTTTGTCTGAAGCCGGCAGCCAGTTTCCACGTGTTCAAATGGGGAAAATATCCAAACTTTTCCCACATGTTAATTTGCTCCTCCCGTAATTTTTTGTTGTTGTTTTTGTTTTTCCTAAGTTCTCGTACGCGCTTTTTTTGTATCGTCTTTTACCCGAGTGGCTACGCTCCTAAAGGCCCCGTCCACACGGCCGAGCTTTGCTCGACGAACTTTGTTCGATGTGACGTCAGAAGCGGAGAAACCGCGGCAAAGTTCTGACTTTTCTCGCTGTTTCTACGCTTCTGACGTCACATCGGACAAAGTTCGTCGACCAAAGCTCGACCGTGTGGACGGGGCCTAAAGACGCAGTACGTAAGTTCTCATGGCGTAAGGGAATCGGAACAAGTTGATCGATGTGGGGATTTGCACAGGTTCTGGAGTTCGCCTCGGAAATTGGCTCGGTGGTTGTTGGAAGTTTAATGGATGTAGGTGAGTTGCCAGATGTTATGAACACAAACTGGCAATTTGCAAAACATAGGGATGTAGTGAACGGCATGCTCTATGAATGGCATAAAGTATCTTTTTCTAACTTGTGCTTCGGTCGCAAGGGTTGTAAATTTCGACTCGGTAGTGTAGTTCTGTTTAATGGAAGTTATGAAGTTACTCAGAAAATTTCCTCACACACGCACGCACGTACTCAAACACATATAATGTATCTTAAAATTATTAAATAAGTTTTTTCTCCAAAGTGATTATTTTTCTGGTTGTGCATGTTTTTAGCTAGCATGATTAATACGTTTGTTGGTTACCAGGATTAAAACGTTTGGTGGCTTAGCAAGATTAATGCGTTTGTTGGCTAGCTGGACTAATACGTTTGTTGGTTAGCAGCATTAATTCGTTTGTGGTTAGCAAGATTAATGCGTTTGTTGGATAGCTGGATTATTAAGTTTGTTGGATACCATGATTAATGCGTTTGTTGGACATAGGATTAAAAGTTTGTGTGATAGCAGGATTAATAAGTTTGTTGGATAGCAGGATTAATAAGTTTGTTAGATAACAGGATTAATTGTTGGGTAGCAGCATTAATAAGTTTGTTGGATAACAGGATTAATGAGTTTGTGGGTTAGCAGGATTAGTGCGTTTGTTGGATAGAAAGTTTAATACATTTGTTCATTAGCAGGATAGGGCAGAAAAAATATGTATATTATTAAGAAAATTTTACATAAGTTTGGGTCACAAGTTTGTCTAAGTTATTAACTTAAAGAAGAGATTTAGGTAGATCCTTGGCGGAGATTTACGGTCTTCATACATCCCTCAAATAGAAGTGTTCACGTTTATATTTCACTGTTGCCTGCCCACAAATGCGAGTTTGTCTTTGTTCCAGTCGGTTATCATTAAGAAACCAGGAACCCGATTTTTACACTATTATGGCATAGTGGGGAGTTGTTTCTAGAATTACCCCTGAGAACCATTTGTTGTATAAATATACGCATATGAAAGAACAGAAGCATAACCGTTCTCTCTCTCTCTCTCTCTCTCTCTCTCGTTACCTCTTTTTGTTTATGTTTCAAACATCCATTGCGGTAATGCAGCGAAAACTTGTCTTGATTTACTGATGTAATGAATTATACAATGTACTGCATGCAATGCTTTGAAAAGAAGAAAAAAAAATGTTCGTAATAAATCGCAATATGTATTAATGTATTGGATTTTATTCTTTGTAGGAAAGATAGTCTACAATGGTAGTGACCATCTCTGGGCTAGCATGTCCCATCAGTGATCCATATATTGATATGCTGAAAGAATGTATTTAAGTTCGAACTTGCGTTTGGTACTTAATGCCCATAGGGTCGGGACTTGCGCCTCGACGTTATATATATGTATATAATATATATATATATATATATATATATATATATATATATATATATATATATATATATATATGTTTTCCATAGTCCGGTTTGGCAACGTCTATAACCATCTGTTTCTTGATAGGTATGCCTATCCATTATTTATCAGACCCACTTTCTTTTATATCTGGGTCAAGCGTGACCACCGGACTGCCTTTATCATATTTGTACTCTTATCCTTACACACACATGCATTAGGCTACACTGGTTCTGTTACAGTAATAGTTGGGAACACTGCTAAGTGATACAGATTGCTGCACTGTCAAATGATTCGGCAGGCTGCACTGATAAGTAATACACCAGTAATTATACTTTCCCTCATTACTGGGTTCAAGAATGCTTGAACTTCGTTCGTTGAAATTGGCTGCTCCCAGTCAGTATGTTGAAAAAGTGAAGATATAAAAGCAAAGATATGAGAATACCCTTGCAGTGCAGTACAGGGGAGAATGGATATCCTGACTTGAAGAATTACTTTTTCGGTAATAATTTAAACCAAAGCAGGCCTTTGCTACAGTTAAAAGTACTGTAATTTTTCTTTATATTGAGCTGTTGACCTTCAATTCATCTCCTTTTGGTCTCTATCATCCTTATGATGACTGATAGTGAGGATTAAAGTCGACAGTGATTTTTTTTGGTAAAAATTCGAGCTTTGACCTATTACTCACCGGTGATAAATGTAGTGACGGCTTCTGATAATTTAAACCAGGGGTGGCCAGACTTTTGGGCTCCGAGATATCTACTCTTAAAGACTGAAACACTTTTGCGATCTATCACACTACATAATCACCTATTATTACGTTGGATTGAAATATCGCCATAGTACGATAAAACATGAGTACAGTTAACTCATATATATTATATATCTAATATATATATATATATATATATCTATATATATATATATAATATATATATACATATATATATATATTATATAGTATATGTTGTGTTTTTGTTTGCTTATATAGTGATTGTTCAGGGAACCTGACCCCCCCCCCCGACCGACCAAACAAGTGGCCGAGATCGACTGTTTGCCCACCTCTCATTTCAACTATTCTTGCAGTCAATCATGGGAAGTAATGCATCTTTATTTCACGGGAATCCAGCAAGATATGCACCTGGTAGTTATACGAATTTGGTCGGTACGATCAAGAGAACTGGAAGGGTCACCCTGTCTGGAGAAATCATAATCTGGCGTCTAAACTGTTAGCACCAGCTCGTTTACGAACCATTTCACGTACATCTGCAGGCGGGCCTGTCTTATATATATATACATGTTTGTGCCGTTACTTGTTATCTAGTTGTTTTTCTGGGTCTTGTCTCTAGTGTTCCCTGACCCATTAAGATTACTACTGTCCGTCGTTCTGTGTGGTTCACATTACGTTAAGATGCGTGGACGGTCGTTGTGCAGAGGGGTGCGTTCACTGTGTGTCTCGTGTAGAGGTTGTATCTATTATGTCTCGTGGAGGTTATATTGACATTGTACCTCTTGTAGAGGTTGTATTGACATTGTACCTCTTGTAGAGGTTATATTGACATTGTACCTCTTGTAGAGGTTGTATTGACATTGTACCTCCTGTAGAGGTTGTATTGACATTGTACCTCTTGTAGAGGTTGTATCTGTAATGCATCTCTTTAAGAGGTCTTGTAAGGAGATTTTATTTTTTCGATTGATTGGCAAATCATGTTTATTCTTGTTTGACTCCACCCTTGAGTGTAGGGTCACGAGAACAATAGAGTATTTCAGCATGTGAGGATTTGATATGGATATCCGTTAGTAAGATTCTCTCTCTCTCTCTCTCTCTCTCTCTCTCTCTCTCTCTCTCTCTCTCTCTCTCTCTCTCGAGGTTATCTAGAGTTATCTTTTGTTTTCAGAATTGGAAAAGAAAAAAGAACTCTGTAGTATAGTGGATAAATGAATAAGAAATGGAAAGATAAATGAGGAGAAGAGAGTTGCATCAATTAGTAAGGGAAACTGAAAAGAATTCTTTGCTCATGTTAATAATAAGAAGGCAATAAAATAGAGACAATGGAGGAAGCCTAGTGAACTCAGACTTGGAAAAACTTAATTATTGAATATGTTATAGACAAAATGTTAACAAAGGGAGACGTTAAAAACAAAATAGAAAAACTAAAGTTCAAATCTCTTGTTCCGGATGGGATTCATCCAAGAAAAATTTGGGTTAAAAGAGGAGATATTTCCTCACCTACATAAACTCTACAAAAAAAAAAAAAAAAAAAATTATAACAACGAAAGCCACTTAAAGGATGGAAACTAGGTAATGTGCGCCATTTTACTAAAAGACCCAAGAGAAGAGCAAGGAAATTATACACCAATCTGTCCAACGTCGGTCCCTTGTAAGATTTTTCAGTCCATAATTGCAGATCAAATTGTGGATCACATTGATAGACACAACCTGTTGTTAAGCAGTCAACACGGCTTCAGACAAAACAGATCCTGCCTATCAAACCTCATGGAGTTTTTCCATAACATGCTTGGTATTTACGTCAGTAGTAGAGCAATAGATATACTCTACTTAGACTTCCAAAAGGCCTTTGACAAAGTTCCACTCAAGAAACTAATGACAAAAGTTAAAGCTTTAGGAATTCTAGGAGAAATGGCAGACTGGATCGAAGACTGGCTAACTAATAGAAAACAGAGAGCCATAATAAAGAGGGAAGAATCAAAATGGGCAGATGTGACAAGCGGAGTTCCTCAGGGTTCTGTCCTTGACTCGCTCTTGTTTTTTATTTACATTAATGACATTGATGTGGGATTAACTAACGGGATAGTTGAATTTGCAGACGACACCAAACTAGGTGCAAATGCAGCAGACCAAGAGACAGTAGAAAGTTTAAGAGAAGGTCTAAAGAAAATGGGAGCTGGTCAAAAAGATGGCAAATGCCGTTTAACTTGGATAAATGTAGTGTTACACATAAGAACAAACAGCCCTCATGATGCCAACTACATGCTGCTCGGGAATGACATAAATATTGTAGAACAAGAAGATGACTTTGGAGTCATTATTACCAAGACCTTAAAATCCAAAATACAATGTATAAAAGCTGAAAAGAAAGGACAGAAACTAATAGGATACATAAAGAGGCAATTCAAAAACAGAAACAAGTAAACGGTGCAGCAGCTTAACTCGTCTAGAATATGCAATACAGTTTTGGACACCAACACTAAGAAAGGACATAAATAGACTAGAAGGGGGTACAAGCAAGTTAATACTATCCATCAGGCAAATAGGAATGACCAAAGACGACTAGAGAACCTGAACATGTACGACTTTGAAACACGATGATTGCGAGGACAGCTAATAGAAACATTCAAAATACTGAAAGGCATAATAAAAGTAGACGGTCACCTCTTGACATTAAACGATAATCAGACAAGAAATAAATTAAACGATAATCAGGCAAGAAATAATGGATGGAAACTGGAACTGAAGAGATGCATCTCATTGCGGGAACTTCTTTACATACAAAATATGTGACACATGGAATAAACTGCCACCAGAATTTTAAATCAGCAGCAGTGTAGAAGAGTTGAAAAGAAAGCTAGATAGAATCAGTAGTACACTGTGAATAAATAGTAAAAAAACCTGCTCCTAGAGATAAGTGAGCATATGATGATGTCTCCTCGGATGGACTAATAAGTCTTTGAGACATCCTAATCCTTGTAACTCTCTCTCTCTCTCTCTCTCTCTCTCTCTCTCTCTCTCTCTCTCTCTCTCCATCAAACTCAAACTTGTAATCCATGCCATTGACAGACACAAGCGAAGAATTATGTTCAGTGCACAATAACAAAGTCTGAATCAGCGGCTATTTAATCAATCAGCTTCAATCTGTAACTTTGTCTGAAGGAAGATCTCGCCTCCAACAGTCGCTCGTTCTATTTTTGAAGTCGGGGTTGTTGCTGTTTATCGCTGATTAATCTTTGGGGTGAAAAAGGAGTTTCATTTCCACAAACCGCAGCTGGGTCTCTTGGGAAGGCGGGGGAGGTGTTGATGTCAAAAGGTTCGTTTGTTTGTTCTTGTCTTACCTTTATGCTAATTTTTTCGTATTCTTCGTATCTGTTTACATAATATATATATATATATATATATATTATATATATATATATACCTATATATATATATTATATATATATATATATATATATATATATATATAGAACTATGATTAAGCTACAAATGTCCTTTAATATCCAATTCGCTCTACCTCGGAATTAATATCTGAAGGGGAATTTTCTATTTGATTATTAAATTTTGTCCTCCCGTGAGGTCGCTAATGTCACCGCAATTTTTGATTTCTCTTCTGTTTGTTCCACTGGTTCGAGCCCACGGGGGGGACGAATTTATTATCAACTAAAAAAATCCCTTTAGGTAACATATATGAAAAATATATAATTCCGAGGTAGAGCGAATTGGATATAAAGGACATTTGTAGCTTAATGCAGTATATGAACCAACGGTGATGTGATAAGTATTTATATATATATATATATATATATATATATATATATATATATATATATATATATTATGATGTGTTTTGATTGTGTGCCAGTGAAGAGTGAAAACAGGGTGTATTAGTTCGGAGTAACGAAGCTGAAAAGAGAGAGAGAAAGAGAGAGAGAGAGAGAGAGAGAGAGATAGAGAGAGAGCTCGTGACTCAACTTAAGTCCCCTCTTAGACACGTTTCTGCCCATCGTCTGCTTTCTCCTCAGGATCTCGAGACGTCAACCCCCCCACCCCCCCCTCTCCCTCCCCCCGAAAACCTCGTTGTTTATATGAAATTAGGCCTCTCGGTCTCTACAGATGTCGCTGTTTAGCCACTTACGCTCACAATGTATTCAACTTCGGCTCCGAAGTTTGGAAATGAGGGACAGTTGATGGTCCGTCGGAGGGGAAAGAGTCGGTGACAATGGACCTTCTTTTCCAACTCTGTGTGTGTGTTTGTGTGTGTGTTACTATAACATGTATATGTTTGTATCTTCTTGCTCTCTCTCTCTTTGTGTTTTACTATAACATGTATATGTTTGTATCTTCTTCACCCTGCATCTCTCTCTCTCTCTCTCTCTCTCTCTCCTTAAGGGATTTCCACCATTTTCAAACTGAGGAACAAAAGACTGAAGAATAATAAATAGAAAGAGGTTGTCATTGACAAAACTACAATTTTTAAATGCAATTTCCAATACCAGTTATGTTGTTATAAGGAATATCTCAAGTTTTTTCTTCACCTGCTTAGTAACGAAATGTAAATGATCTCGTCAGTCTTTGATAGTGGCTGCTGCAGTGACAGAAGCAGCCCTTGGTGGCACGGGGTGAACCAGTCTGGTCCAGCAACAACAATAATAGGCATTATCTTGGTCTTGCGTGTGTGTGCAAATACGTCATCACGTGTACAGAGACCCGAGGTTGGAAGTGGACCTTGTTAAAGCTCCTTTGATCATGAACAGTGTTTATTCTCCATTTAACATTTCTTGAGATTCAATGTATTGTTTGTATTTCATTTCAAGAAGAAGTGGAAAGGAAGGATTTGGGGTGGGGTGGAAGGTATAAGTTCTTTTTTCTAACCCCCTGTTCATTAGATCATTCATTTTCCGTTTACTATTCGTTTGCTTATTCGCATTTGCTTTTTTTTTTTTTTTTTTCCTTTATGGGGACACGTCCGATTTCATTAAGCTCACTCCTACTACAGCCTCTTAATAAAGGCAGGTCACGCAACGCAGCGAGTGAGCATTAAGGCCTCTCGATGAACAGTTCCAATTTGTTCTTACGGAATCTGGGGATTATGGACTTCCCTCACGAAACATTTCCTCCGATTTTCATCGCATCATATCACGAAGATGCGACATCGGAGGTTTAAGTGCTCGTTATTAAAACACACACACACACACACACACACACACACATATATATATATATATATATATATATATATATATATATATATATATATATATATAATATATATGTGTGTGTGTGTGTGGGTGTGTGTGTGCGAGTGTGTGTTTAATAACGAGCACTTAAACCTCCGATGTCGCATCTTCGTGATATGATTGCGAGAAAATGAAAATCGGAGGAAATGTTCGTGAGAGAAGTCCATAATCACGAGATTCCGTAAGAACACACACACACACACACACACACACACACACACACACACACACATATATATATATATATATATATATATATATATATATATATATATTATATATAAATATATGTGTGTGTGTGTGTGTAGGTTTATTCCCAGTAACGCTTAAGATATTGAATTTGGAAATAGGTATTTGCTCTATCATTTGTAAATTAACATATCGCACGAGGACTTCACAGATGATGGCCCTCACTCAAGGTTTGTGGCTACCGGAAAGGATGAGGGTGGATCATATCGTAGGTTTATGAATTTGTTTCACGGAATGAAGAGGTAATTGCTCTATTGATCGAATCCTTTGGAAAATTGAAATTGTATACATTATCTGGACACCTTTTCTCCTTTAGTTTCAGCGTGGGAAAGTTTGTTACTTGTTTGTGCATTGCTCACGCCAACGTAACCTAGGATATAAATTTATCCTTGGGAATATAAAGAACTTACCGGTCACATTTTACCTGGTTAGGTAGGCAACGTGACCTGGTTCTGATACTCTGAATGCGAGTTCGAATCCTGCTACGGACATAAGAATTACTTTATTTTCTTGCATTTGGATCTAAGGCTGTAGTTGTGTAGTGACGAGCGTATCCAAGAAGTGTGAAGAATAATGGATTTTAATAAAATTATGTTGATGGATTGACCTATGCCGAAAAAATTTTATTTGCTCTAGGTTGCAGATCCGAATGGGGTACCGTTGTTGTAGTTGTGTCTTAGCCCGCGAAATACCGGACTAAGTCCTAGGTGTTAGTTGGGAGAAGGCCCTTAGGCGAAAGATGGTTTATTCTGCTTTGATGATTTAACCTGACCTAGTTTCAGAATCATGATTTATTTATTTTTTTTATTGATTGGTTGATTTATTTGGGTGATTTTCTTGTTATATATTAGTACGGTCTATTTTGAAGTTGACATATTGATATAATTTGCGCTTAATGCTCCCATTGGCCAAATGTCATGTTATCATGAAAGGGGAGCGCAGTAGTATTTAATTAATTCCCGGTGTAACAGATGTTTTGATTGGTGCAAAATGAAGTAAAAGAGGAGTTTTTTTTATGCTGCCTTTCTTTATGGTCCATCCTTTTGAAAGGAAAATCGATGTTTATAATAGATATATTGTTTTTTGGTTTTGTTTTAAAGCTTGAGGACTAAAAGTTCCGTTTCGTGCGAAAAGAATCCGTTATTCGGCGTATTGATAGAAATGTATTGATTAGTTGTTTTGGTCGTTGTTGTTGTTGTTGTTGATGAGATGAAAGAGGAACTGAGGAAGAAAAACGTGAGATTTATTATCCTCTGTGACTTAGAATGTTTGTTGGGGCTAATGATTGTTATTACAACTTTAATGGCGATTTATTTTGTGTTATCGTTATATCTCGTCAGTGTCTTTGTCTGCAAATCTTTGTTTTACTTAGGCCCTACTTCTTTTATCCCGGTTAGGGGGAGGGGGGGGGGGATGGAGGTTACTATTAGTGTGTGAGGTGCGTCTCACGCGGTGCACTGTAGACATTACTTTTGTGCTTTTTGTTTTTTTGTTTTTACTGTACCTCCATTCACAGTCTTTCTTCCATCTTATTGTCCACACTCTTCTAAAAATTGTTTCATAGTGCAACTGCTTCGAGCATTTCCTCCTGTTATACTTTTCTTAACCTATTACTCTCAATTTTTCCTTCAGCCCTGAATGATCTTCGTAGGTCCAGCGCTTGGCCTTTGGCCCAGATTTTATATTTTACATATTCTCTACGTCTTTTATTTGTTTTATCTATATTAATATATATATATATATATATATATATATATATATAATATATATAATATAACATTAGCTTTTCTACATTTTGGCGTTTTTATGGGCTCATTTTATTAGATGGAATTCTGCTGTTAACAGAATATTTTAATCTAGTGTGTGTGTGTATATATATATATATATATATATATATATTATTTATTATATAGTAATATATATATATATATATATATATATATATATATATATATATATATTTTAATATAATATATATGTGTGTGTGTGTGTGTGTGTGTTGTGTGTGTGAATGTTGATATATATATGTATATACTACCACATATATACGCATAAATTATGTATAGGGGTACATTCTTGATACTGGGGTGAGTTATACGATGAATGCCAGTGACTGCCAGTGATGCTATTGTGAGAGCCCACCCTGTCTTAATGGTAACGGCATATTGGACAGATACTCGCAGCGGACTGTTGGTTGGGGAGCTCGGTGGTTATTGTCTGCTCCGCTGTGATTTGAGTGGTAATGTATGGTAATTTGCGATGCCTCAGTGGTTGCCCACTCTTGCGTGTTCGATGGTTTATGAAACTGCACACTTTGATGGGGAGTTCCACCCATCTTCCGACTGTCAAATATTTTTTAAAGTGTTATTCACCGATACATTCCTGTCTAGTTGAATGTAATGGAGGCAGATGACAACTTTGTTTTTTTCAATGTTAAATAAATAAAAGTAATACAATACGCTTTTCTCATAGATTATGCTGGCCGTACATTGCTCGTGCTTCAATCTCTTCAGATTGTTTATATGGCTGTAGTGGAATCATGTTGTTACGTATAGTCAGTCTGAAGTACGGACCAAGATTGCTGGATTTTGCATAAGGTGTATTTGCAACAGGCAGGAGCTGGGTTGGACAAGGGTATTTATTATATCTAAACGTGGTTTATTAACTGGGGAGGTTGCCTTTACAAAAAAATATGTGAACATACATAGGGTATTATTATTATTATTATTATTATTATTATTATTATTATTATTATTATTATTATTATTATTAACAACCAAGTAGATTGTCCATAAGAGAGAGCAGAGAAGAAAGGAATAAAGCCAGATAATGTAAACAAACCTTTGCCCCAAAGTTCAGGTGGCAAGAACACGGGGCAGATTGAGCATCGAGAACTTGTCATGTCTGAAGCATTCAACTATAGCTGGTTCACTTAAGGTAGATTCTTGGATGAGCCCTATGCTGACGAGACGTTTGTTTGGCGGCCGCTGATTAGCTTGTACCGGGAGGTAGGCAGCTCCCAGCCAATCAGTGGCTGCCAAACAAACGTCTCGCAGGCACAGGGCTCACCCAAGAATCTACCTTAAAAGTGAATCAGCTATAGTTGCCCATCCCGTGATTATCTCCCCCCCTACTTTCAAGTTCTTTCTTTAAAAGTTGGTGGGGTTTAAAGAATTTCATAAATATAATCCTTCGGCATTTAAGAAAGGAGAAAGGCATGTAACCGTAACTTTGAGTCAACTCGAAATGTACATAATTATACCACATGCATGGCCCAGTAGTAAATTAGGATATAGAAAATATACAGTGAGGAGAAGGAAATCTAAATGCAAGCTTGGAAGCTTCCTTCTTCTTCATCGTTTTCAGCCTTCAGTCTCCAGTAAAACGCGTAAATTTCATTATACAGGGTGGGCCAAAAGTAGCCTCACAGTTACTTCATGAACTGTTTCTCATTCAAAGTACTCTTCAATAGAAAATTAATACTGTGCCATTAATACATGCTACTTATTTTTATCCTTTTCATGTCACTCATTCTTAAATATGCCACTTATTCATGTCTGAAAAATTTTATGCGTTTAATAAATTATTTTTTATTCTGTTTTAACTGTGAGGCTACTTTTGGCCCACCCTGTATGTTGATAAAATATAACTGAATAAAACTTTGAAAACAAAGGAAAAATAGTGAATTTTTTCTATCTTAGAATATCACATGACTGGTCATACCTAATTATTTCTTGATAAATTATCTTGTAATAATAGGTTGAACGTGTCTTTTGATGATTTTTCCTTATGATTCTGTTATTATATTCAACAGAAAAACTTTATATATATTTGAAATGACATAAAATATTGTTTTTTCATTGGTACGTTTGCAGAGAGAGATATATTTAGATTTTTTTTTTATACTGGACCACGTTCGAGGGCAAACTAAGTGGCTGTAACTATAATGTAAACACACTTTTTGAGTCACTGAACTCTCTCTCTCTCTCTCTCTCTCTCTCTTCTCTCTCTCTCTCTCTCTCTCTCTCTCTCTCTCTCTCTCTCATCACATTTTTCTCCATCTCTCTGAACCCATCTGCGAGAAGCAGACTCTTCCTCTACAAGAGTTAGTCATCCTCTCTCACCTTTTCGTAAGGAGTATGTATAATACTTTACCATAGAAAAGGTGGTCAGTGGAAGGTTATATGAAGGTTGGTTCTTACGATTTTGTCCTTCCACTTGTCTTCTTGGAGAGCACATTTAAGTCAAGTGCTCCGGTATAGACCTGTGTCCTTGTAGGACAACATTGCAAAATAAACCTTCACCCAACTTTCAGTTTTTCAAACTCACAAATATTAAATCTCAATTTCTCTGAATGTGGAATTCATTGAACCTCGGAAGTAACTCACATATACGTCTCCCTTTGTATGTGAGTGATTCCCAAGTATTAGTATAATTGCGATATTTAAAGGGTATTTGTGGCCTAATATTTGTGAGTATAAAACGCGTTTTTAATCGACAACTCGAATAATGATCAAGTGTTAGAAACTTAACAATCGTCTGTCACGTTGGAAGTTGGTTGATATTGATTCTGCTTTCGGAACAAAATCTGAATTCGACAGGAAGTTGTACAGCAAAGTCGAATCTCTTGATAGCCGAATGGAAAAGTCTGTATAAAAATGAACGGCATAAGTTCGAATTCTGGCCGGCCAAATTTAGTATACATAAGTATATTTCTCTTCGGGCTTAATTTATTCCAGAGGTTTAACTAGGTATTTGATTTATATATATATATATATATATATATATATATATATATATATATATATATATATATATATATATATATTATATATATATATATATATATATAAATAAATTATATATATAATTCTCCGTTGAATACAGACGACATTCCAACACTTCATTATTTCGAATATTGTTTATACTATATTATCATAGATTTTACAAGGCAGGAGAGGTTGTTGATCTGAATTTTTTTTATTGAAGTTTTCGACGACTTATTGCAGTTATTTTTGCTGTGGAAGGAAAAAAATATATATATATTTTGGATGTAGTCTGGTTCCATCGTACTCTGAGGTTGAAGCTTTTTTGGAGAGACGGTATTTTGTTATTTTGATGCCGTTGTTGCTTTCATAATATATATATATATATATATATATATATATATATATATATATATATATATATATATATATATATGTGTGTGTGTGTGTGTGTGTGTGTGTGTGTGGTGTGTGTGTGTGTGTAAGTGTGTGTGGTGTGTGTGTGAGTGTGTGTGTGTTTGAGAGAGAGAGAGAGAGAGAGAGAGAGAGAGGCGAAAAGAAAATCATTTAGAAATACTACAGCATTTAAACTTGAGCCACTGCATGAGTGAATCTTGAAAAAAAAAAATGACATCGTGATGTTTGTCAGCGTCCGAGAATTAATACTTGTTTACATAACGTAAATAGTTCCGTGATACGTAGCAACAATACATTGTGCGTAGTGAGGAGGTTATTACCTATCCGTCTCTCTCTCCCCCCCCCCCCACCCCCCCCACCCCCCTCCCCCCGCCCAGCATCGGCCCCTTTTTTTGTTTTTTCCCCCTCCCCCCTCCCATTTCTCCATGGCCCTGTGACATTGAATGACTGACTGTTTGCTCATGGTCCTACGTATCACCATCAAGGTGCAAAGGTTTAATTCATTAATTCATTTTTAAGAGTTGAATGTCAGTCTCCAAAGAAACACGTTTTAATGATTGATGGGTAATGACACGATCTTCTGAAATCACGAAATATTTCGTTATTCTAAGTACCTGTGGGTCTGTTAGCCTTTGGGAACGCTGTAGAATTTGTTTACACGAGGTTCATGAACATTTATCTCACAGAATAAAGATGAAGGATGACGGCAATGGTGGCAGATGTCAGTCTTGTTATCCCCTATGTCTGGAGTCTTTTTTCTCTGGGCTCTTCATCCTCAAGGGTTAGCAGTTGTATGGAACCAGCGGCCGAAGTGAAATGGAGTCAGTAGCTTGGAAATAACTTAAGGCTAGAGAGAACACGGTACAAAAACTGCGAAGAAGACCTTCGTGCCCTTTCTTATGATGAATTTAAAGAGCACCAGCTTTCGCTTAAGCAGATAAAAAGTTATTTTTTAAGGCCAGCTGAATAATCTCTCTCTCTCTCTCTCTCTCTCTCTCTCAGTCTAATACGCATTGTTTATTGGGGTCTCTCTCTCTTTTTCAGTCTAATACGCATTGTTAATTTGGCTCTCTCTCTCTCTCTCTTTTTCAGTCTAATACGCATTGTTAATTGGGGTCTCTCTCTCTCTCTCTCTCTCTCTCTCTCTCTCTCTCCTGCCTATGTTATACGTTGCGTGTGTAGTAGACGGAAGGCAGAAATATTCGGTATCGCATATACTTATATCTCTTTTTCTTTTCCTTCTTCGGTGGTCGACGGCTAATTTGAGTCCGCAGTTGTTAGTTACCCTCCCTCCGCTGTAACGGGACCTGCCGCTGACAACGGAATTTTGGTCACACAAGAAGGGAAGAAGCTTCTTTCTTGAGCATTACCCATCCTAATTTTAGGGTGATCCGCTCCCGAAGCGGATGGGTTACCGCGCGTTGCGTTCGTTAATGATCCCTCAGTCGTTGTCACGAAGTTTTTATGTCTGTGTGTGTGTGTGTCTGATGATATTAGCCGTTATTTGCTGAAAGTTTAAGGCAAAGTTCCTCGATGTGGTCGTGTTTAGGTTAGCTTCGATTTTTCTTTCTTTTCTTAAGTTAGCCTCTGATCCTCAGCGTACCTCACCAACCAGCTTTAATTAAGTGGGTACCAGCGTCGCTTGGTATCAAGACGCTGGGCATAGGGTTAGTAACCTCATTCGTGTATGAATATTATCTGCTAAAAAGTTCCCCTTCGGTTTACATATATGAAAATATATTAATTCCGAAGTAGAGCGAATTAGATATTAAAGGACATTTGTAGCTCGAATAATTTATATGAATCACGGTGACGTGATAATTATTCATAATATATATAAACATGTATATATGTATATTATATATACATATATGTGTATGTGAATATATGTTAATTACACATACCTAGAGTCAGAAATCACTGGTACGGATGTTATTTCGTGTGTATTTTACTGCAGGAACAGTTGTCATTGCAGTTGATATGTATATTGTAGCAGCGGTTGTTGCATATATTGTTGTTTACACAACAAGTGTGCTTTGAACTTTCATTCGAAGTTTTTTCATTGCTATAACATCCGGGTGAATTTGGCTTGTTGTCAAGTCTGTTACTGTGCTGTCTCTGATATATATATATACTATATATATATATATATATATATATATATATATATATATATATATATATATATATAATATATATATATATATATATATGGGTGCGTGTATGTCTGTGCGTCCGTGCGTGGGTGGGGGATGGGGGGAAGGATGTATGCATGTGTACATGCCTTATCTAATTATGTCCACCTCATGTCTTCAACATCTGTGGACTGTTTATGCCTCTCTCTCTCTCTCTCTCTCTCTCCTCTCCTCTCTTTCTTCCTTCCTCCATGCCTGATTGAATAATCTTGTTTTCCTCTAGAATTAAGCGTAGAAAAGTTCCTGAAACTAGACATTGCATTTAAGCAGGTTTATTCAGATATATGTTGGTGATTTATTTCATGTGAAGTTTATTTTGTTGTTAAATCCTAACATTGGTATGTTCTATAAAAATAACTTCTAATACTTCTGTTACGATGTGTTTGTATATGATATGTTGGTATGTTCGTGAGACACACTCTCACACACAGACACAGATTATTCCATGTGTCTTCTAACAGGGGAAGCTTTTAACCCAAGTGAATAATTACTTAGTGGTTTAGTGGTTTATTTTAAGCTTTGGTATAATAGTGATAAGCGGTGTGTGACCAGAACGCTTCCTGATGTTCTCTGTCTTCATTAGATTTTAACCGAAACTTTGCCTCTTGAATCTTTTAGTAATATGTTTGAGGTCAGAATATTTTGTATATTCACGTTGGTTATGGACATCTTTGTGGGAAAATTTTGATGCAAAGTAATGAGTAAATGTATGTACGTGTGAGTAATTTTGTTTTACAACACATTTTTTGCTGGTGTAATATTTACTTCATAGTGAGATGACTTTAAAGTGACAAAAACGTCATCGACGCAGAAAAAAAACCACTGCAATGAAGAAAGTCAATCGTAATTACTTTTTAGGTTCCTGTAAAAAAAATTCCCAGTGTTACCTGCGAGAGTTCCGTCATGAGCTTTTATTTTTTTTTCTTTAATACCTTCGTTAAAAGTGAATAGTGTTGGAGAAATTTCTTAGCTTTGGTTTTTTTTCTGTTAACCTTGAAAGATTTTGTCTCTTGCTAATAAGAACCCGTTGCTAGTAAATATTTTACAATCTTGTTCTGCCCTAAAGTAATATTTAGCCCAGTTGTCTCCTCTTGAATTATGTTTAATTTAGGGGTCTGTAGTGAAGTTATGCTATTAAGTCAAATGGTCTTGCCCAGATTATATTTAGCCAACTAGTCTTCTCCAGAGTTACAATTAGCCAAATACTTTTCCCCGAAGTTATATTTAACCAGTAGTCGCCTCCGAAGTTAAATTTAACCGTAGAATGTTTCCTGAAGTAGTAGTAGTATTTAGCCGAGTAATCTTTGAATGTCTGAAGATTCAACAGAAAGTGGAATGACATAGTATTCATTTTAGATAATTGGTGAGGTAATTACCAATTGCCTTTGCAAAGAAGCACGTGTATATTTATGTTTTAACTGCATGAAGAAGTTGTGATTTGAAATTTTTATAGTAATTGCAAATAATCGTATGGACCAATGATTTGCCTGTACAATATTGAAATCTCTACCATAGAGAGGCTGTTTAATTAATTGCTTGTATACAAACAAAAACTGTCCTCACCAAAATTTTGATCACTGAGACAATTGACCTAAGTAAAATAAGTAATCTTACTAAACATAAAGTCAGGAGTAAAAGTATTCAAGAGGTGCGAGAAATCGTATAAATGATCATGAATTAATATGATCGAGAAAGAGCCACTTTGAATTTTCCTTGTGTGTGTTTGTGTTTGTTAGATCATTCCGTCAAATACATTTTATCAAGTAATTTATTCTCTTGTTCAGTGACTTGTTCCTGTCCATAAGACTGGGTAGTGAAAGTAGGATTTAAAAATCCCAAACTTTGAAATAAGAAATTCTAAATGGAATTTAACTTTGTGTATCAGCCTTAGCATTTTGATTTAAATATAAATTCACTAAGTATCAAAGTTTGTAGTATACCTTGTTTCCTCTCCTCTTGTTTGTGGACACAAAAAATTATTATCATTACTGTCATTATTATCACACTGTAGTTCGGGACAGGTAATCGATGCAGCATTCAGGTTGGAAGGTTAAGCCCCGTAACGGGGGTCAAACCTGGAGGTGAAGGGCGTAACACGAACCAGAGGTCAAGGTTAAATACCAAGGTCAGGTAACAGGCAATTTGTTGTTTGTTTTTTTCTTTTCCCTTCCATTCACATATTTCTCACCTGGGATTGGAAGGAATAAATACCTTGTAATAATGATTGTGTTCAATATTCGCTGTAATATTTGTATTAAATTTATTATTATTTCTTAATTTTTGGTAGGCAATTGAATCTGTGGTCGTTATATTTTTATTTTACGATTTTTTCTTTTAGGTTATTTTAGTGTTATTTTGTACGATTTTTTCTTTTAGGTTATTTTAGTGTTACCAAGTTTAAATAGCCAGTTATATTTACTATAATAAAGCATTAAGTTATGTAAATTAGTCAGTTCTCACAAGATTTTTCAATTATTTTTTTTTTTACAAAGAATAAGTCATCTGACAAATCATACTGTTTTGGTACTTGAAATGTTTTACTTTTTTCCTTGGCGATTGATAAATATATGTTTATTCACATTGTTGATTGCTGATACGAGATAGATAATGTTATTAATATGAATATCTGAGCTAATGGGTATTTCTGGTTTGTTTGTGTGTTCCTGGCTAGCTGGGTCAACAGTAAGATATTTTGGTTACCGGTACGGCCTCTTTCTGAAATGTAATAGAATATAATAGCTTATTGGTTATGAACATAAAGGACTAACTAATATTATTGTTTTTATTATCGTTACTTCCATTATAATTGAGATATTTATTTATCCATAATTTAGTAGTAGTAGGTAAAGCATATAATTGTTAACATGAAGGCCAGAGTAACCTGCTATTAACTTTGCATATTTGTTAATTTAAAAAGCTTTCCTCTTTATCATTGGACCCGGTAACCCTATATCTAGACTTTGCGACGGTTTTTGTCATTATATCCATATTGCCATTGGGCGTATTATACCAGTTTTAAAGTTGATGTGTGAAATATTTTACGAGGCTCGTATGACGTATGCTGCAAGTGCTTCACCATTGGTTAAAAAAAAAATCAAAAGCTGCCTCACGACCCGTTTAACGTAGCTTTAAAAAGAAACTGCTTTGGCAACTTTGGAGAAGGCCATCAACACCTTTCTTTCTCTGGTATCTAGTTTGATTTTGGGCAGTCATGCTTGCCTTTATCGTTGTCTGATTATTAATATAATTACAGATAATATTTGCTGCGAAACACGATCTCGAAATCGTTGAATCTTTTTATTCTTTTACGGTATAATGAATTAGTAATAATAATAATAATAATAATAATAATAATAATAATAATAAATAATAATAATAATGCTTGTTTGTCTTTTTCCGAACTAACGTTGCGTAGATCTGCTTGTCTCCCTCGTAAGAATTTGCTTGTTCATATTAGCAGAACGACAGGAATTTTCTTTACTGACGACTTACCTTGACACGAGTATCAATCTTGTCTAACAACTCCTCCTCACATTTATCGGCAAAGGCAATGAAAGCGATAAGGATATAAAGGCCAATTCCCAAGGACCTGATAAGAACACTTTGTTTGAAAATCGTGCTTCTGTTTAAATCCCTTGTTTAAATCCCTCCCTCGTGTTGTATTTTGTCTGAATAAAAAGGAACAAAGTCGAGCGTTATCATCTTTTTTTGTGTGCGATTCAACATGCCCATAATGACGATCTATATACCCCAATGCCCATGAGAGGCTTGCAAGGTCAGCGAGCGTGATTAAGTATGTCATGACAACATTACGCCGCTGCCCCTTTCACTTGCCATGGCCGCTCGCCCTTCGCCCTTTAAAGGAGTTACAAGGATTAGGATGTCTCAAAGACTTGCCAGTCCATCCGAGGAGACATCGTGTGCTCACTTATCTGTAGGAACTGCTTTCTGTATCACATTATTTGAGAGAGATGGAGACACGGTCTCTGAGAGAGAGAGAGAGAGAGAGAGAGAGAGAGAGAGAGAACGTGCTTGCACAGTGACAAACCCGCAGAACGTTGATAACCCCGGCTGTTGTTCGGGCAGGGAGAATGGCATGAAGTATGTGCCCTGATTGCACAAGATTTCACGCCTTTCATACCAGCAAAGAGAATTATTGGCAGGATTGTGTCTGTCTGTGTGATTTCCCCCCCCCCCCCCCCCCCACCACACACACACGCACACACCCGCAACAAGTTGTTTGTGTTTATATATACGTTTGTTTGTGTTTATATATATATATTATCTAATATATATTATATAATATCATATTATATATAATATATGTGTAATTGGAAATTTTGGGTTTTGGTTATTACTGCATATATATCTATATATATATATATATATATATATATATATATATATATATACAGTAATAACCAAAAACCAAAATTCCCAATTACATACACATATACATATGTGTGTGTGTGTATATATATATATATATATATATATATATATATATATATATATTACTATATATATATATCTATATATATTATATATATTATATAGTATATATATATAATATGTGTGTGATATATATATATATATATATTGATATTATATTTATATATCTATATATATATATATATATATATAATATATGCATATTGTGTTTGGAGAGAGAGAGAGAGAGAGAGAGGAGCTGCTATTTGGATAGTATACATGTTACATCAAGCTAGCTCTTTTTTTTTTTTTTTTTTTTTTTTTTTTTTTTTTTTTTTTTTTTTTTTAATTTTTTTTTTTTTTTTTTTTTTTTTAAGTTTTTTTTAATCCAACGGAATTTCCCATGTGTACCTCAACCTGAAACCGTTACATCCTTACGTCTATAATAGCGTTTTTGTAAGTGAATATTCGCCAGAATCCCCCAGCTGGAAATAGAAGTCAGGAGGTCAGCCAATACTTAACGCACACTTGTATATTAAAGAGGCTGCGGGGGAGGGGGGAGGGGGCCCCAGATAGGGTTGTTGAGTGTGCGAAAAGATTATCCATTGTGATGATTACGATAAGACCCCTTGTGCTATTGTTGACCAGGCGTCGAAACTATGTTTATTTGCTTTTGTTTATGAGGCTCTATCAAGAGGCCTCTTTGCTCACCCCGAGCTCTCCACTGACGCTTTTCTGTTGCAGTGGGGTTGTATTTCTATTTCTCTGCAGTGGGTTGTAGGTTTTGCGCTGCGTTGAATGTGATGTTAATGAGTTAGTGTTGCTCTGGTGAAGGTTATAGGTTAGGATGATGATGATGATGATAATAATAATATAATAATAATAATAATAATAATAATAATGATAATAATAATAATAATAATAATAATATAATAATAAGGATAATAATAATAAAATAATAATAATAATAATAAAATAAGTAAAAAAAATAATAGTAAAAAAAATAACAATAATAATATAATAATAATAATAATAATAGTAATAGTGTGCTCCTACAAACAGCGTACATAGTAAGGAAAGTGATGGACTCCTAAGGAGGCAGGATGCAACCCGTAAACCCACATTATAAATACCACACAGTCGAATTGGAGGACTGTGATAAATGGAAAAAAATAGTAATAATAATAATATGATGATGATGATGATGATGATGCTTATAATTATTAAGCTCATATTACAGGTATAAAATGCTGATAGAATAAGAAGACGAGTAAAGTAGTAATGTTAATAGAACAAATAAAAATAATGCTGTAGCAATACAAAGTAAGATGTTTTGGGGGCGAAATTTGTGTTTTTTATAAACTTTGAAGCTTAAGTTGTGATATTCATAAATCAACATAACGGTTTTCTTCACTTTAAATCAAATATATGTTAGCAAATGATACGACTACCTCGGTCGTTTTTTTATGATTAACCTTATTGGGTACCGTTATGAGAATAGTGTTTTTAAAGTGGTTGTGGTTAACGTTTCTGAACGATTATTCAGATTGAGAAAATTAAGCGGTTTTATAAATATCTTAGCATTACAATGGTTTGTCGGTTACTTACACCACGTTTGTTGAATGAATGCAAAGTATTCATTTCGAACCTTTCGTTTAAAGTTGGTTAACATTTCATTGTGAGATTTCGCTAAGTCAGGGTTGAAATGTTAATGTTTTCATTTTGGTTTTACAAACGCTTTTGAAACTTACTTTGAACTTTTGTAATTATGAAAATTAAAAAAAAAGTTTTGAAACTTACTTTGAACTTTTGTAATTATGAAAATTAAAAAAAAGTTTTGAAACTTACTTTGAACTTTTGTAATTATGAAAATTAAAAAAAAGTTTTGAAACTTACTTTGAACTTTTGTAATTATGAAAAAAAAAAAAGGATAAGATTTGTATATTTATGAATGATATTTATGGTGTTAATTTTGACTGAGAAATATGTATGTGAAGTACAGAAGTATTATTTGACGTTTGCAACAAAGTGTGTATGTGTTATATGCATGTATTTAGATTTCAGTGGGTGCGTATATGAGGCGACTGATGTAGACGTATTCTGCACAGTGGTCCATCCCTAAATCAGCAGTCAAAAGATAATTTTTTTTTTTAATCCTCTCAGACGCCACCCCTTCTTAGTGGTGTTAAAGACACACACTCACACACACACACACACATATATATATATATATATATATATATATATCTATATATATATATATATATATATATATATATATAATATATATATATAAAGAGAGAGAGAGAGAGAGAGAGAGAGAGAGAGAGAGAGAGAGAGAGAGAGAGAATTTTAGATGGGTGGAATTCATGCTTTAACAATGGTTAGATTTGGTGGTATCCATTCTCGTCAGAAGGCGACTGCTGGGGAATGTCTTGTGCATTGGGACTTGTATAGTCTTCCCCACCGCTCCTCCCTACTCCCCCCGGCCTTCCCCCTCCCCTTCTTTCCCCTCTCCCTGTTCAAGGTTCAAGTTAGGTGTCAAGTTGCAAGTATTATGTAGGGTCGGGGTATTGTTGAAGAACCGTACACACATACAACATATCTCTGGCGCCCCGTTTTAAGGGAGGAGGATGAATTTATATGCTAAATAAGGAACTGTAGTGGAATTAGCATCTGAATTTTTTGTAGTTATTCATGATGGCAGTAATATCCTCCAAAATTAAAAGTGTTAACGTGATGCGGGGCTAACAGAAATGATATTTGAATTTGGAATTCTGTACTTGATGTCATATGATCGCTAAAGATAGACATCGATGTTGGAATCATTTGGCCAGGTTGAGGTGAGGAATCATCCATGCATGTTTCATGAAAACCGAACAGTCAAGGATAAGGAATGAAAGCGATAGAATGAAATTCATTTTTATGATGAAATTTAGTAGACTGAAAGTTTTTGATGTGGTTAATCAGTAGAGGTTTGAACTGCTGATTGTTTCATATGTCAGCGAAAAATACCCATTTAAAAAAAAACTCTCTCTCTCTCTCTCTCTCTCTCTCTCTCTCTCTCTCTCTCTCTCTCTCTCTCTCTCTCACATCACACAAGAGTGGAGTATATCTTTTTTTGCTGGCATTGTCATTTTGTCATTGTGGAATTTTCACACACACACACACACACACACACACACATATATATATATATATATTATATATATATATATATATATATATATATATATATATATATATATATGCAGAAGCCAGGTACTAGTCGTACCTCTAAGTAAATGGGGATACAATCCACAATGAAGTAAAATCCTCTTGTAGATTAAAATATATATTCTTGTACAGGATTAAAGCTTTCGACCATCAACAGAATACAGTTGATGGTCGAAAGCTTTAATCCTGTACAAGAATATATATTTTAATCTACAAGAGGATTTTACTTCATTGTGGATTGTATCCCCATATATATATATATATATATTATATATATATATATATATATATATATATATATAGTATATATATGTGTGTGTGTGTGTTGTGTGTGTGTGTGTGTGTGTGTGTGTGTGTCTATAATCAGCTCAACATTTTTAGATCGTGAGCATTTTTCTGGAATTACATGATGTACCAGCTGTTAAAAATTTAACTCGTATACTATTTGTAGTGTTGTGTTTTTGAGGTATTCATGATTGTTCCTCCAGTGTATCTTTACCCCTGGGTAAGACATCTAATGCAAACCCTTGGTTTTGTAAATGCTTCTTACATGCATGCCAGCAACATCGCTAAATATGATTGTCGCTATAGCCACAGCAGAGATATGAAAATTGTAGGTTAGTGCTTCGTAAGTTGAGCTTGTGCAGCCGTGAGATTGTTATTGTTGAACCATGTTTACATTATTCTCTGTATTGTTTTGATTATTCTTCCTGAGTGACGACTTTTAGTGCTAACCCTGTTTTTTCTCCTCTGCAATTATTGCAAAACATTAAAAACTTCTGGTGCTATTGTTCTTGACATAATCTGGTTCGGGTTATTGTGCGTTCCATTTCATCAACTGTTTTACATTCGGTCTTGCGCCTATTGCAAAGCTGATTGGTTTATTGAACTGCTGTTCATTGTTGTGTTTTGGGTGGTTGTTCATTAAACCTAGCTTGGGTAGTCGATGAAGTTTATGATCTTTTGCCTATGGGTATGTGCCCACGCTTGCGCTCTTTGTACTGTCATAGGTAGAGTTAGGTAAGGGATATAGTGGAGAGATTTAGGAATAAAAATTATTATTGTAAATTTCATGGTAACAATAAATACTATTGTTGTTGATGAAGTTGCTACGCTAATTTTAGGAAGCCGTTCATTTCTCTCTCTCTCTCTCTCTCTCTCTCTCTCTCTCTCTCTCTCTCTCTCTCTCTCTCTCTCTGTGAGTGTGAGTGATTGCAAGGAGGTGGTAGGGAAGGAGAAAAAGTGACAATTACGTCACAGAATGAGGTGGTGGCTATGCAATGAAACAAGTCATATTTGAAACATTGTAAGGAAGCCCACGAAGAAGAATCAGTGTAATCCTCTTAAATATGTGATCGTTTGTGTATTAGATTTTATATAGTTCTCTTTCTGATTCTCGAGAAGTATATTAATATGATATCTTATTTACATGTAACACACTATATATAAATCAGAATGAGCATTTTTGCACAGCCCCCAAGTAATTTTAAGCAAACACACACACACACACACACACACACACACACCCCACACACACACACACACACACACCACACACACACACACACGTCATCGAAAGTTGTCAGTAAGACAATAAGCACAGCATGATGAGACGTAGGTAATAGTTTATTTTTTTTTTTAATAGGAAATGAATAAAGGAAGTTTCACTCCATGGGTTCTTTTTAAAATCGTATTTGGAAGGTCCGTCATCTGGTCGTGGCAGGTTCTTGACTGAGAAAATGTTTTGGGGAATTATCTCGTCCGCTTTAGCTTAGGTAGTGTGTCCTCATCATTGGCGACATTTGTAAGGTTTGGAAGTGTGTATATGGATGGTATATATATATATATATATATATATATATATATATATATATATATATATATATATATATAGGCTAGGCATTATAATTCATATGTTTATTTAAAGTGCTAAGATGATGGAATATTTAACTTTAAACCTCTTCCTGCTAATATTATAATATACAAAGTGTGTATTATATATTATATATATATATATATATATATATATATCTATATCCCTATATATATCATATATAAATATATATATATATATATATATATATATATATATATATGAATAAACTTGATCACAAAGTATATAAAACGTGATGCTATGTATAAATAAAGTTTTTTGCCACGAAGAAAAAAATGAAAAAAAGCGAGATAGCCAAATACTTTCGGTCCTTTTGCCTCAGTGAAAGGGTCCGAACAGGACCAGAAAGTACTTCGGCTATCTCGCTTTTTCATTTTTCCTTCGTGGCAAAAAAACCTTTATTTATATATTATCATTATCTATATATAGATATATATATATATATATACTATATATATATCTATCTATTAATTATATAGTTGATTGTATAAATATCATTATATCGATATATTATGGCGGTTACATATGTATTTACTTGTATGTGTATATATACGTATATATACTATCATATAATATATATCTCATATATATATCTAAATGAATAGTCTAGTATGATTCTTTAAAAAAATCACAGTAGATGCCTATGATGACTTCATTAAAT
This sequence comes from Macrobrachium nipponense, assembly GCF_015104395.2. Classification (NCBI taxonomy): domain Eukaryota; kingdom Metazoa; phylum Arthropoda; class Malacostraca; order Decapoda; family Palaemonidae; genus Macrobrachium; species Macrobrachium nipponense. The sequence continues at coordinate 67,961,142 of NC_087218.1, read as the reverse complement.
AAGCGCTAACCACAGGGAAAATGAAAGATACAGAAATCCAGGCGCTTTCTTTATGCATGGTCTTTACTATCGTCTTTACTAAGAACATTGACAATGTCTTAGTAAAGACGAAAGCACTGGATTTCTGACTATCATTTTCCCGTGGTATTCGCTTATATATATTTAGTTATGTATATTTATGTATTTATGTATGTATGTGTATGTATTTATATATATATATATATATATAAATATATATATATATATATATATATATTTACGTATATATTTGCATATATAAAATTTATTTATTTATTTATGTCGCATAGAAGACAGGACTATTTATCATTGACCCTGTTCCTGATAGGAATATAATACACTTCGTGCCGGAAGATTAGTACTACTTAAAGCCGCCACTTATAATCCAAGACGGGGGGTATAACTTACAAAAGAAAAGTTGATTATTGCTCAGATTCTTCATTCCCAACGATTAACGGATCGTAAAAATCTTCAGCAGATACGGGAGAAGTGTGAGTTGGTACTTGAAATGCTACCGTTTTTCGTTGCCACCTTAAGAGAGAGAAAACAATTTATTGTGCAAAAAAAGCTTAAAAAGCACAACACAACAGGCAACCCGGACGCGGTATGCATGTAGGGGAAAGCCCTCTTGAATGAATGGCATTGGCTGTGGTATTATACATATACCTTTTCCACCCTATTGATTACTAGACAAACGTCGACCGAAAACAGAATTTCGCACTTAGGTCGACTGTGGCCTCAAGTCGAAGTGGACTGGCGTAGGAAAGAAAACACAAGAGCGAGAGAGTCGTCGCTGCTTTCTCCAAAGTTTGTTGACGATGAGTTTGAGAGTGTGGTCTTTGGAGTATATATTTGTTTGCACAAACCCTTCCAATGAATGCCTTCGTATGCATGAATGATAGCCGTTGTCGACGATAGTAAGACTATATTTGGGTTTGTCCTTCGCTGTTAATAGAAGGATTTCACTGATAACTGTTATCGGAGTGGTGGTTGATCTTGCATGGCTGTGTAATTATTAGCGTCTGAGTTTGTAAGCTTCGCATATGCACATGATCTATCAAATAGATGTGTTACTGGGTCGCCTTGCTTTAAATAGGGATTTGGTCCTATATATTTTTTTTGCATTGGTAGATTTTATTACTTATCGGTACCACTTGGAAATAGGACGGAGAAGAAGTCATCTCCTTCCTTTTGTAGTATGTAATTTTGTTATAAAATAACGATTTTGCATCTTTCAGTTTTATTATAGTCTCTCTCTCTCTCTCTCTCTCTCTCTCTCTCGTTGCTGAAATGTGATTATGGTTTTTTTACCAAGAAGTCTAAAATTAAATACATTCTGCTTTTCTGAGCCAGCTTCAAGCGTAACTCATTCGCAGAAGGAAAACGATAGGATATATCGTTACGTAATATTGTGTTTGTTGTCGTAATTCTTATAATGTTTGTGATATTTTTGTTCTTTTCGTTTTCGACGCTGCCGTTTTGCGATTTGTTTTAACAAATGAACATGCTTTGACATTTATATAAACTTTTTTGCTTATATATTTGTAGGTTAGGGAAATTCTCATTTTTTTTCATATTCTTTTGTATTGCCTTCGTCATCATGTAGTTTATGCCATAACTTAATGGTTATTTTCCTTGTTATGCAAGTTCTGCGAAAAAGTGGTTCATTAATTTTTACACTTTGGTGGTCATGTTCGAACTAAAATATTTTTTCTCCTCTTGACCATCTTGTCCAGTTCGAACTAAGACTGGGTTGAGCGCAGTTGAAGGTTGCAGGGCATTTGCAGTCATACTCTTGTTATGCAGTTTTCGAAGAGGATGTGGAGTAGCACGTATCCTCTTAGGATAAAAAAGAGAATGTGTGCCACAAGTCAAGTCGAACAGATTAATGTCGTTTTTAGCTCAGTAGTCTGACCTTTGTCGTAGGAAATAATGACCGTGGCAGCTCCGAGTCTTTTGGGTATCCTACTGGAATTGAATGTCCTGTTTCAATCTTGATTAAGTTTTGGTATTCTTGTTCAGCATTGATCCCAGTTTTTAACATTTCACGTTTTCCCAAGTCTCGTTTTTAAAGGGGCTCCAACTATGGCATTTTACGTGTCCCATATGTATTCACTCGAGTCTTGATTTTGTCTATTAGCGCTGGATCTCCTTTGTATTTATTTGTTTGCAGTTTCACTTCCATATCACCCTGAGCCTCTCATTTCCATTCACACCTTCAGCTCCGTGATTTTAATAACCTCGTGAAGAAATCATCATTGCCTTCGTCTCTTAACAAAACATTCTTTTTAAAGCTATATATTCTTGGAAGCGACTGCGTTGAAGAAATCGCCGTTGGATGTATTCATGGAGAAATAGTGTGATCGTCTCAGTCAGTAGCCAGTCCGTGACATCCTCAAGACAGAGGGACTTTACGTTCCACAAGGTTTAGTCACCCTGGGGAAGGTAATATCGTGTCCGCTACAGGATTGCTACTCCGTTAGAACCAGTTCTTGCTCATTATTTATTGCTATTTTAAGTATACCCTAATAAAAAAAAAAAGGAATACGTTAATGATATAGGGGATGGTGGTGAGAGGCTGGGCGTTGGCTCTAGACAAAGGCAAGTCTTAAAATAGGAGTTCGTTGCCTTTAGACATCGTTGTTACAGAAAAATGTTAATTGTGTGGTACAATTGTTCTATTGTTAATATTCTTGGACAAACATATAATGTATGGAAAGAGGCTCAATGGACACCGACTTTCTTTCTAGATAAGCTTCTGAAGAAAGGAACGCTCATACGTCGAGAAAGTGGTACCACTTAAGATAATAGTATTCAGATGAAAAATCAAAATGAAAATTTACATGCATGTATACACAGTAGGTTGTAGAAGTTGAAAGAGAGAGAGAGAGAGAGAGAGAGAGAGAGAGAGAGAGAGAGAGAGAGAGAGAGAGAGAGGGGGGGGGGTGGGGGGGAGTCCTCAAGAACACGACGCGCAATTTCCAATAAACTTTAGAAACGTAAAGATGTTCATACAGTATCTAACATATTCTCAGAGTATTTTAAAAGACCTTGGTTTCTGCTAGGTAGAGGTCAGGGGTATATTGACACTCAATAGGAAGTTGAATAAAATGTTTCAAGTTATTGTGGAATGGTGGTGAGATTATGTACATATAATATATGTGATTGATGCTGATAATACTACCTATCTGTTTATATTTCATATGGAGTGATTGGCTCTTGAAGGTGTTAGCATTCGTTTTTGCAACCCGTTGCAGTTGACTTACTACAATGTACATCATTCGTTGCGTGGGTCAACTAAGGCACTGAAAATTTTTGCTGCTAGGCAAGGTTGCTACCGATCACACTATGAACCCCGTTGTATCTGTGTGTGTGTGTGTGTGTGTGTGTGTACACTAAAAGATATAGGTCACTATATGTATCAGAAAATATTGTTGAGTATTTTTCAGAAAATATTGTTGAGTATTTTTCAGAAAATATTGTTGAGTATTTTCTGTTATGCCTTTGTTTCGCTAAAGCATTTTTATGTAACACACCGTAATGAGAGCAGGAGATTTTTTTTCAAGCATGTTTGCAGATACAAGGTTTCCTCTGTTATGGTTTGTAAGACATTCTCTCTCTCTCTCTCTCTCTCTCTCTCTCTCTCTCTCTCTCTCTCTCTCTCTCTCTCTCCTATTGCCGTCACCGCTTAGGGTAAAGCTGATTTATGCTGGTCTGAATATGCGCAATAAATTGCATTGTGTGAAGTAATTCGTACCCTGAAAAAAGATACTGATTTTCTGAAAGCATTGTTTTCTTCTGTGCAATAACCTCATGATTGTACACGTGTACTGTATTGATGTGCATTATGCCGCTGTAGGGCCTTGCTTTCTGTTATGGACAATTCTTTTATCTGCAGGAGAGAGAGAGTGAGAAGGATTAGGATGTCTCAAAGACTCGTTAGTCCATCCGAGGAGATTTCTTGTGCTAACTTATCTGTAGGAGCAGATTTTACAATTCATTCAGTGTCCTAATGATTTTGTCCTAGCTTTCTTTTCAACTTGCTGTTTACAACTTCAGGGGGCAGTTTATTCCACGTGTCACATATCTTGTATGTGAAGAAGTTCTCATAATGGGATGTGTTGTATCTCATCAGTTCTAGTTTCCATCCATTATTTCTTGTCTGGTTTTCGTGTAATGTGAAGACAGTTAATGTCTACTTTTGTTATGCCTTTCAGTATTTTGAATCTCTCTATTTGTTGTCTTTGCAATCAGGCGCTCTAGTCGTTTTTGGTAACCTATTCGCCTGATGGATGGTATTAACTTGCTTGTACCCTTTCTAATCTATTTATGTCCTTTTTTAGTGTTGGTGACCAAAACTGAACTGCATCTTCAAAAGGTGGTCTAACTGTTGATGTGTAGAGCTGCAGCACCGTTTCCTTGTATCCGTATTTTAACTGCCTCTTTATATCTCCCACTAGTTTGTGATTTCTTTTCAGCTTTTATGCATGTTTTGTAGATTGAGAGAGAGAGAGAGAGAGAGAGAGAGAGAGAGAGAGAGAGAGAGAGAGAGAGAGAGAGAGAGTAGTAGTATAATTTTATATAATTTAAAATGTCAGTTTTCGCCTAAACTTCAATATCATTACATTATAAAAGTCGTAGTATTTACGGCTAAATGCCATTTCCTCAGTCCAATTTGATATTTACATTGACTGGCGTCGGTGTGTGTTTTTTTTTTTTTTTATGAAATATAAACGTAGTTGTTTTCATCCTTTCATGTATCAAATATTATTGTCTTTATAGTCGTCAAATGTGACTTTCTTGAATGATTCACACTTGAATTCATAGGATTTAAAGGGGTCTGTCAGTGTAGAAGTTTGGAATAACTTTTATTTGTGGAGGTTTGCGTTGATGTTGCGTGTGTGCATATTTTGAATAGTAATGATGATGATGGTGATAATGCGTATTGCGTAATTATAGCACTATTACGAATAGCTGCAAATGTTTTGCATTGTTTGAATGTGATTATCCCCTCCAAACATTTTACTTATCATTTCACACAACACCATAGAAAGCCAATGGCTCTATAGCACATGATGATTCACGATTGCTTGGTTATTAATCTCTCTCTCTCTCTCTCTCTCTCTCTCTCTCTCTCTCTCTCTCTCTCTCTCTCTCTCTCTCTTTTTAAAGTTGGGTAAATTACTTGAGTGTTTGCAGCTTGTGTTAAGTTTTAATGGTAATTACCGAAAGGGAATAATCATAAAGCGATCAAAAGCGATGCTGATGGAGGGGAGTGTTGCTAAAACGAGAGAGAGAGAGAGAGAGAGAGAGAGAGAGAGAGAGAGAGAGAGAGAGAGAGAGAGAGAGAGAGAGAGAGGTTAGTGTATGATGGGATTTTTAGAGCCATCAACTTTATTGGTGTACTTTATATATATATATATTATATATATATATATATATATATATATATATATATATATTATATATATATAATAATAATATTATTATCTTATAATTGATATACATATAGATGTATATATACATAGGTGTAGATATATTCGTACAATATGTACATTTTCCCTTAACAGGTAAGGTATTTGTTTCATACGGACAAAGCAATACAACAATCCCAGCCACTTTCATACGGAGTCGTAAATAAACCCATTGTATAGAAAACTGCCTTAACGATACCTGCAGCCTTGTGCTTTCTAGTTGTAAATGCTCTATCTTGCAAAAATGTTCTTTCAAGCCATTTCTCCAACTTTCTCGGGTTTTCTTTCCTCCTTCCTCCTGACACTTTTGAATCATAACACTTTCACCAGCGTTACGCCCCCAAAATAGCTATTTTTTTTTTTTTATCTTTTCGACGTACCTCCACATTTTTCACCCTTTTATTTCTTCTCTTATAAAATATTCTACACAAACAATTGTTATAAACAACGTTTCTTTTTTCATTCACATTCAACATTGACAACTTACTTTCCTAAAGTTGGCTTAACAGTCTCTTCATCTAATATTACCACCTTTGCTTCTAGTGACAATTCAAGCCTACTTCCCCAGTGTTTGCACACACCCTCGTGCCTTTCTTGCTTCACCTGTTCTGTAACTCGCCTCTTCTCTTATCATACCGTCATCCATTTTATTTTCTCCAGGATTCATGTATAGATCAGCCATTTCCTGTCTTATACACCACCCTTTTCAGCATTCATTGCCTTATTGTCCCTTTTCAGCATTCATTGCCTTATTTTCCCTTTTCAGCATTCATTGCCTTATGTTCGTGGTTGTTATTAACCCTCTTAACCTTAGTCATTCTCATAGATACTCTTAACTTTCTCCAGTTGCTCAGTCAAAATCTTTTACTTGTCCTGTTCACAATAAGCATTGTATCAGATGCAAATATCAGCCATTCCGCTTTTCATTTTCTACCCCTTTCCTTAGCCCAAACTCTTTGCCTGCATCTAATGTTCTTTGACTGCTCGCATCGCGCTGTATATACCTGGAGATATTCAGTGTTCAATGAGACACAAAACCATGTCTCAGACCCAGTTTTACACCAACCCAGTTGCGCCCCAGTCTACATGTGCAAGACATTCTTCACTTTCATCATAGACATTCCCCAGAACACTGATTGTAGAATACACCCTCAACATCCACTGCTGCCTCTGTTAAGTCTATTATTAGCTTTGTCTAGGTCCTGTATGCAGCTTTTTTCCTTTACTGACGAACTCTCGCCAGGGCTGTTTCGAGAGCAATTGATTGATTGACACATCTTCCATTTCTACTCTCACACTGTTGTTCCTTTATCAGTTTTTCTATCAGTTGTATTACTTTTACATTTTAAAAATTCTACCGTATTTCCTCCATGGTTTATTAAGTAGCATTATGCCATTATAGTTCTTGCAGTATCATCTTTCAACAGTTTCTCAACACGAAAAATAATTATTCCCACCACTCATTCTTTTGGAACTTTTCCCGTATCCAGACATACCTCACTTACCTTGGTCAGCCAATCAATCCCAATTTTACCACTTTAATTCGTTCTCCATCTTACTTGCTCTCCATGACATCTCATGTCCCTAACCATTGGCATTTCGTAGGGAAACTGTTCCACAGTTGTTTCCCTTCATTCCTCAATAAAGGACTTGATAATTTTGTGGTTGCTATTGGTCAAAAGAGAAAGAGAGAAGAACTCATCTGCCATTGAGGGCAATTTCTTGCCAAGGGAGTTCACAAATCTCCACTTGGTTTTGCTGTGTCCTTGTGTTACAATATATTAGATTCCCAAAGCATTGGTGCTTCCTAAGGACAGCACAATCTGTGTTACCGTTTACAACCATTGTATTAGCAGCAGTCAAATTTGAATTCATCAGCCTTGACACACACACACACACACACTATATATATATATATTATATATCCATGTATATGTGTGTGTGTTTGTGAATATGGACAAGAGAATATATTATTACGATGGCATCTAAAATTGCTTGAAGAGGAGAGTAAGGAGGAGGGTGAGGGGTGAGGTTGATGAGAAGGAAGCGGAGGCGATGGGAGAATAAGTAAATCTCTAGAACTCTCCCATTATACTCCGTCACTCATTGTGGTGGAAGTGAAAAAATGAGGATTGGGGATGAAGGTGAAGTCGATGACGGGGGAGAAATGCAAGACGCTCGACGCGAGGGCCCTTTTGCACCTGGGTTAAATAAAGTTGAGTATATCTTAGTTTAAC